>NC_056751.1:27533754-27743754 GCF_019279795.1 Protopterus annectens | reverse complement strand
TTCAGCTGTATATTTTTATTTATCTCCTATTGCATATTAATATTATATTGTTATATTAAATGGAGAGCATTGAGGTTTTCATCCATGTCATTGAGGATTGCTGTCATGACATAATGGCACACATTTCAGTTTCAGACGTGTATTCTTGAGAACATTCATGCTAATGCATAACCTGTTTTCTATCAACTTTCTGTCTGTCCTCTGTGCAGATGGGAATGACACCAGTGCTCAAGCTGTGGTTGACTACACTGCAGAATGGATCAGAGCCCATGTCTGTGTTCATGTAGGATGCAACCAGGAATGGTATCAGGCCTACGGAGACCTCTGTGTGTTGCCTTTGAGAGGGCATTACAGACCTGCTTTCTTATCATGAGGGGAGGGGGTCAGGTGCTGTACATGCACATGTGTACCTATGGGGGACAGGGGGGTGAAGTTTACACTTCACCTGTCTGCAGCCAGTTGCCTATATCTATGGCATATGTGTATGTGGTGTTACTGACCACCACTACAGTGCAGATATGTGTGTTGCCTCCGGAATTGCAGACACATGTATGGAAGGCCTAATGACTGGCCTTGGTGGATGTATCCAGTTTGCACTCAAAGACAGCCTTAGTGTACATCACCTGTGACATTATTTGCTTGTGCAGAACAAGGTGACATAGCTGCCAATGAGGCACCTGTTCCTTCTTGGCCCATCCTGCGATTATTTCCACCTGGCAGTTGTCTATTGCTGTTGTCAACCACAGGCATTCAGCCTACCTTGAGGGGGTTGATGTTGTCCTATTAGGTATTGCTGAGGCCATACAGCTATGTAGGTGCCCACATAGTATTGTGGTGTGGGCCTGGACACTGCTGCTAGTTCCAACATATGGGACATCCTTTGTGTGGGCCTTGCCCTTTTCCTTGCCTGTGCAGGGGACATTATGGAGGTGTGGGGGCTACAGCTTCACAGACAGTAGGTGGGAATACCTCACACTATAGGACATGTGGAGACAGCCCAACAACATGAGGGACAAAGCTCCAGAATTGGGTGCAGATTGTATGTCATTAGTTCTGTTATACACATGGAGGGCTCATAGATTGACACGGTTCATCTAGACATGCATTTACTGAGTGACTTGACATCTGACAGTGATATGCCTCTGGCATACCTCTCAAATGGCATGTTGTCCGCAGAGTGGCCAGAGGTTTGCCTGTTATGTCTTGTCAGTTCCTCAAACAATGTCTGTTTTTGTGGGGTCAGTAGGATAATGTGAGGATTGTAGTCACTAACTGTTGACATCCATTAGTGTTCCAGACATCATATCCTTCAGAAATGTTATGTTACAACAACACATGTCACACCAGCTACTGTTTCAGTTTGTAACACCATTATGTGTGATATGTCCCTCTTTCCAGCCCCCTGTCCCCCAAGTAAATCATGCGTTGTTCAGATGTCCTGCACTATGAGGTGCAGAGGTATGGTATATCATTAATTACTGACTGCACTCCAGTTATCATCCCAGTGACTTAGCAGACTCCTGGTTGTGGTATGCAGCAGTGGCCAGGATTATGGTTCCACACGCTGGAAATTCCATGGAAATCTGTACATATCACAGTTATGCATGTCTGGCCATTGTGAACAGACTGCCAAGATTGTGAAGCAGTGCTGTGTGTAGCTTTGGGTCTTTATTATATGACTGAACAGTGAAATGTTCAAACATGTAATAATCGACCCCTAAATACCAAAATGCCATAATGTCGAACGGCAAAAAAAACCCATAAAAACACCCAATCAAACCATAAAAATGCTCTAAACAGGGGGTCAAGCACCCTGCACCCCCCACGTGGGGGGCTGTGCCCCCACACCCCCTTTTACTTAAATATACCAACTCAGAGATCACACTACAGTGCAGACAATGGAAAACTTCCATGTCCGCACTGTACAGAGATCTCCATTGAACCATTCAGCATTCGACGGTTCGACATTTAGGGGTTGATTATTACGTGTTCGACCATTTCACTGTTCAATCACATAATATAGACCTGTAGATGTTTGTTGGGCTGGGTGGTGAGAGTAGCAGATGTGAGTGCCACACATCCTTTACCTATCTGACTGTGCATGCTGCTACGGCTGCTGGCAGTCTATCAGGTCTGTATGCTTGTAGGGGCAGACTGTGAAATGTCCTGTAACACCTCAGGATTCCCAGTACACTGTGATTTAGGGCGGTATATGTCAGTGTAGTGTGTTACTGGCAATCAGGATATGCTTGTTCAGACAGTCATTGTACTCTGGAGTTCATTTTGGGTAGTGGAATGTTGCTGTGACTGTACTGCAAATGTTTTTTTGGTGGACATGTTTGCACCACTATCTTATTTTCACTACAGTTCCATACCTGTAGTGCATGTTATATTTGAATATACATGGGTAATTGTCCAGAGATGATGTGGGGGAATGTTGTGTTGGTCTTACTGTGCTTCATAAGGTGCTGGGTGATATGTTTGGCAGCTGTCAAGGGATTTCCATTCTGTTACATGACTACGGTCATACCTCTACACTATCCAGAGGCCTAGACACTGTCCAGATGTGTGGCTCATATGTTTGGTCTATTCCCCAGACAGTCATTGTCCTTGGCTAATCAGTAGGATACTCTGGGGATTGCAGTCAGTGCATGCTTACATCTATTGGTGTTACTGGCTTCATATCCCTCAGAAAAGATATATGGCAACTAACCCAGTGACACCAGCAACTGTCTATATTTATAACAGCAATAAGTGCAATATACCCCTGTGTTTGGGCCTCTGTCCCCCAATTATGTCAGGCTTTGTTCAAATGGCATGCAGTAAGAGAGTCAGAGGTATGTAGTATAATGTATTGCCTTCATTCCTGCTACCATCCCAGTGATGTCATAGATCTCCAGACATGTAACAAGGAAGCGGCCATAGATGAGTCCTGTGCCTATACATTCTGTGGGAAACTGTACATTTGAGAAGTCTGTGTATGTCTGGCCATTGTTTGGCTGTCAGGATTGCGCAGCAGTGTAGTGTGTACATGTTACTTGGGCTGTGTATGGAGGGGGGTACATGTGAATGTCATGGGCCCTTTCTATCTGACTGTGCATGCTGCTCTGGTTTCTGGTTCCCTATCACCTGTATATGTTTGCACAGGCAGACCGTGACATGTCCCGTAAGACCTCACGATTTCCACTACACTGGGACTTGGGGCAGTATATGTAGGGGTAATGTGTGAGTGGCAAATGGGATATTGTTGCTCACACAGTCATTATATTGTAGTGTTCAGTTTGCTTACTAGTATTTCACTGTGACTGTGGTCCAATTGGTTGTGGGTAAGCACTTTCACACCAGTGTCTGTTTCCACTAGTGTTACATCCCTGTAGTACCTGTTATATTTGCAAATGCATGTGTACAGCCCCATAGCTGGATTTGAGTAGTGTTATGTCAGTCTGATTGTAGTTTGGATGTTGCTTGTTAGCACACCATTAGGGATACTACACTCAGCTATGTCCACACATTCGTAAGATGTCCAGTTGTCTGGCCAATATCATTGGTCTGGTCCCCATAACTGTTATGTATTCCTGACACATCAGTGGGATGATGTCCGGATTGAGGTCACTAACTAATGAGAACCAATTGTGTCCCAGACCTGTGATATTTCAGTCAATAAATGTTAGGACATACAGTGTTACTACATCAACTTTCTCATCTTATCTACGCACGCATTTTGGATATGTCCCCGTTTTCATGACTTTGCCCCCCCCACTTTGTCAGGCTTGGTCCAGATTCATTTCATTAAGGGGTTCTGAGCATAACTCTCCACTGCCAGGTTTATTTATAGAATGTCCATATGTTTGGCCCATACTTTTGTTCTGTTCCACAATTTATTTGTATTTGTCTGGTAAATCAGTGTGATGATTCAAGGATTTATGTCAGTAAATAATGACATAACATTTCAGTTTCCATCTTCATATCTTTAAGTAATTGTCTGCTGAAATACACCCTGTTACTGTAGCAAATGTCTTCGTTTCTTACAGCAATAGTTGATATATGTTCCTATACCTAGCCCATCTCACCCCCCCTCTTTTACAGCCTTTGTACAGGTGTCTTGCACTAAGAGGTTGAGAGGGATGATTCTGAGGTCTGACTGCACCGCATGTTATGTATGTAGATATATATATATATATATATATATATATATATATATATATATATATATATAGAGAGAGAGAGAGAGAGAGAGATCACTTCCTTTATTATATTAATACATGTATATCTATATTATTTATCCACTGTTTAATATATATGTTTCAACAGACACACACACACATATATATATATATATATATATATATATATATATATATATATATATATATATATATATATATATTCTCTTTCTCTCTCTCTCTCTCTCTATATATATATATATATATATATATATATATATATATATATATATATATATATATAAAATGTATATGCCTATATACAACACATGAATGATTCCACAGAGATTTTTCCTTAATGTTGTATGCCTCTATTGCATGATATGTTTGAAAAAGCAAGATTCGTTTCTACAGCTCAGATTGCATGATATGTTTGAAAAAGCAAAACTTGTTTCTACAGCTCAGATGGTGTAGTGATGGATTGCTCTTATTATAGTGTACAGGGTCATGGGTTTGAGACTTGGAAGTGATGGTTGGTTTCCTTAATGTTAAATGACCAGAATGCATGATATGTTTGTTAAAGCTTTCCATATTCGCACAGCTCAGGTGGTGTAGTGGTATATTGCTGTGATTGTAGAGCACAGCATCTCAAGTTCAAGACTTTTCAGGGCTGACTATTTTGTTTCTGGGCAGAACAAGGTCTGATGGATGCAGAGTGATTAAGGTACTTTTAAGCAGTTGTAAGCAGGTTTTCATGGGTTTGCGTGATGGTAAGCAATGTCAAGCTACGGATAATCCATTTTAATTTCACTTACTGCCGCTTATTCCCACTTATGCCTGCACTAATTTCTTTAAAAAAAAAAGAAAAAGGGGTGATAGGAAAGTGGTGAAAAAAGGGGCATGCAGAGGGAAGTACAGTATGAGAGGTAGCTAGGGATATGCAGGATGGATGTAGGAAAGGTCCATAGCTGTTCAGTTCTTCTACAGCAAGAGCTGTGAATTTCTACAGAATTTGGACATTAATTTGGACACTCAAACCCTGAGAGAGGGGTGAAGACAACAATAATGTGCTGTCAAGCCAATTGGACCAGATTACGTGTGTCCAGTGGACACTTGTGAAAAATGGACAGCTATGTATGGGGTGTAATTCTTTTGCGGAACAGATGCCCTCCCCCTCTTTTTTTTAAGGTGAAAGTAGGATGTCAGGGAAGGAGAGTAGGTATATTTGAAGAGGTAAGTTGGGTAGGAAGACAGACAAGACAGACAAGACAGCAGATGGGGTGGTATATGACACATGTGGAGGTTAAACACCTTGGACGGGGAGGATGGTTGGGAATCAGACCCCCATGAGCTCCCAAATGGATACAGTGGGACTGAGGTCCCCAACCATGGGCAGTCACCACTGCACCTTCATGGCCCCAAAGATGGCTGTGCTGGGTGCCGGACAGGAGGGGCAGGCTGGCCTTCAAGATATGCCAGGTGTCCCTCAATCTGGAGCAGCTGTCCACCAAACTCCTTTTGGATGATGCTATGCACCAAACCCTGACCTGGCTACTGGTGATGCTTTCCTGTCCATACCCACTCCTGAGGGGAGGGAATGGGCCCAGTCCCCCGAGGTGGTTCCAACTGAAGGTGGTGCAGGACCAGCAGACTAGGAGGTCCCAGGCTGGGTCCCAGATATGCTGGGGCCCAGTGCCATGGCCAGATGAGGTGGAAAAGGTAGATCTGCCAGGATCTGCCTTCTCAGATGTTCTATGGTGTTGAGGTTTTATAAAATATATTGGTTAGTCATGAACTAAACATTTCAAAATTAGTTGCATAGCAAACAGAACACATGCATAAATGGAACAACAGTAGGCATCGTAACAACATGCAGGTTACATTGACAGCAATAGCCACCAATGACAGTATTTGAACGGTGAACATAATCAAATGATTCAATATTTGTAGAACAATAGAACACATGTCCCAACAGTAGTTTTGGGGAAAAACATACCTGTTGATTATATGTATGAATTATTGGTGCAGATAGGGTGGGGGAGAGAGAGAGATATGTCAATTAACAACTGTATAGGCTTTGATTGTTCACAACTGTATTGATCATTACTCATTACTCTGCAGGTATAACCTCACTTTACATCTACCTATGGCCTAGGTTGGGCAGTGGAATGTTTGCACACAGTGTATTACTAAAGCCTTCTTAAAGCTAATACATACCTTTCCTTATCTGGCAGACCTGTGGAGGGAATATCTGTTAATACTACCTGACTATTTCTACACATATTCACATATTCAAGGTTAAATAAGTCCACAGATGAGTAGTGAAGCTAGGAACCACAGAGGACACAATCCAATAATCCAAGACAATTTTTATTGATTTAGCTCTTTCGTCAAGGTGAAAGACTTCATCAGAATAGCAATGTTTGCTAAAACACATCTTTAAATAACCCACCCCCAACTCACATTGGTTAAAAGAAAACATCACTTCCTCCAAAGAATAAACAGGTAAGAGAAACTTTTAAAAATATGTTTAAAGTATTTGGTGTACTCCTGATAAAAAATGCTTGCACATAACAAAAACAGCATAGATTGCACATTCCTGATAAAAAAATATTTGCACATTACAAAAACAGCATAGATTTCAGTTTATTGCTTACAGAAACATTGACTTACATATTGAACAACTGCTACTTAATGGTCAGATATAGATAGAGACACACAAGTAGCTGCATATAAAGCATCCTAGGATCCCAACAATATTCAGGATTTATAAAATACACAAGTCCATCACTAACCCCCCTTCACCCTATAGTGGATGTTAAGGCCTCTAAGACATTTTTTCCTAGTGAAATACATTGATAATAAGGTCAAACATGTACTGGATGGGAGAGAATCCATTATTAGAGATTCTTGTGATTTTCTAGGAGAAAATTAAACCTGAAATGTTTGACGAAGACCTGATATTTGTCACAATTGATGTGTGTGACTTGTTCTCGGTGATTCCCACATGAAGCAGTGCTCGAATGGTTTTATGGCTGTGTATGAAGACATCCTTTGATCATGGGACTATTCTGACCATTCGGGCATGTACGGAGCTTATCCTGGAGAACAACTTTATCAGCTTTGAGGGACACCTGTTTAAACAAAGAATCGGTGTCGCTATGAGTGCATGATGTACACCAACATTTGCCAAAATTGTATTGGCACAATGGGAGGATTTGTTCATTATGAGCTCTGAGTTCAGTGACCTCTGGGTGCTCTAAAGGTGCTACCTGGATGACATTGTCCTTTTTTGGAAAGGAGATGAAAATGCCCTGAATAGGTTTTTCACCTTCATTAATGGGACCACCAATTTTGTGAGATTCAGTATGAACAAGGACAAAGATATTCTGAACTATCATGATGTGACTGTGCAGAAGAACTATGCTATGAAGGGTTTTACCTCCCATTTATTTCGCAGGCCAACATATTCCAACTCATTGTTGCACTTTTCTAGTTGGCACCCTGTACATCAAAAGAAGGCACTGGTCAAAGGGCAGTACGTCAGGTTAGCCAGGATAGTTTCACAACTTGACGACTTTTTAAGAGAATGTGGGGTATTAAAGAACATGTTAATTAAGAAAGGGTATCCTGAAAACTTTATCAGCAGTATAGCGGACAAAGTTATTACCAAGAGAGAACTTGGTAACTTTAAGCCCTCTATTATTTCATGGGTTGAGAGGGCCTTCGCATAAGGAGAAATCTGACATATTTAGTAGGGCACTTATTTTGCCTTTTAATGTCAGTTTCTATGACATCAAAGAGATTGTGGTGAAGCTCTGGGCAATTTTTAGTTTGGACATTGATGTCCATAATAAACTGGGCAAGAGGCTGCAGATTGTCTATAAAAAGGAAACTTTCCTGAAAGGGTTATTGGAAAGGTGCAATGTTAAACCAGATCAGGGTGGCAGTTACAGATGTGATAGGTGCCGACAGTGCCCGTATATGACTGACTTAAACAAAATTAAAATAAAAAATTATGGGTATGTCACTACACTTTAGAAATATGATTGTTACTCCAAAGGAGTTGTTTATGTTGCATTATGAAATTCTTGCGACACCTACTATGTAGTAAAAACAATCAGGGCACTGAGACAAAGAATTTACCAGCATACATATGATATTAAACATAAGAACAAAAACAGTGCACTGTACAGGCACGTCAGCCTTCACCCATTGCATGCTTTCAAATTTTTCATCGTTGACCAAGTTGATTTGGGTCCTTGGGGGGGTCCTGTGCATGGATTTTTAGAGTTCTTGGAGCTTAAGTGGCAGATTAGAACAAATGCCTGTCAGGCTCCTGGACTCAATGACAGTCTATATTAGTTCAGTACGTAAACTGAAATCTATGCTGTTTTTTTGTAATGTGCAAGTATTTTTTATCAGCAGTACACCAAATATTTTAAAAATATTTTAAAAAGTTTCTCTTACTGTTTATTCTTTGGAGGAAGTGATGTTTTTCTTTTAACCAATGTGAGTTGGGGGTGGGTTATTTAAAGATGTGTTTTAGCAAACATTGTTATTCTGATGAAGTCTTTCACCTTGATGAAAGCGCTAAATCAATAAAAAGTGTCTTGGATTATTCGATTGTGGTCTCTGTGGTTTCTAGCTTCACTATTCATCTGTGGACTTATTTAGTTTTGGTTGTTCTGTTTTTTAGCTTTGTTTTTTTTCATATTCAAGGTTACATATGTGACATTGACAGCGGTGCCCTACACTCATGCTGTGTGTGTGTGTGTGTGTGTGTGTGTGTGTGTGTGTGTGTGTGTGTGTGTGTGTGTGTGTGTGTGTGTGCTACTGCCAAACTCCACCTAGATTTCTATCTGACACCCTGTATTGGCGGCCTTGACCACTAGCCATGACAGTTTGACACTTGAGGGACATTTATCGGAAGAAACTACATGGTGTATGAACTTATCTTCCTGTCATTTGCAGTCTTAGGGTTGGACAGCGGAAGTGTTGTACACAGTGTATTAGTACAGCCTTCTTACAGCTAATAGAAACATTTCCTTACCTGGCAGACACATTAAGGAAATTTCTGTTAACACTACCTGACTGTTTCTACGCATATTCACATATTCTTGGGTGAAATTATGCATACAGCTTACTACCACTCCCAGGATTCAAACTGTGCCTGTTTGTGTAAAAAGGTACAACATGATTGTGTTTCATCACAATGAGCTATTGAGGAACTGTTGTCTCTTGTTTGATTGTTTTCTGCCTAATACTCTCTTGGTTGGACAATCTGACCTTGTAATTCTGAAATTCATGCATGGCAGATAGTTCCTGTAGTGTGTATTAATATTTTGACATATTACAATCTAGAAAGCAATGGCTAACACAAAGCACTGCTGTAGGGGATACAGTATAATAGTTTACAGATTACTATTCAGGGATCAGATCTTGTTGCATGAAACATTTCATATAGTTGATCTCCTGTTTTACAGCTCCACAGTCTTTGTCAGATGAGCCTCAATTAAGTCATGCTGTCAGAGCCATAGTTGTTGTGCATAACCTGTACAAATTTAAATTCATACCACCGCATACCAAAGTAAACACAACAGTCTAGGATTTTTAGTTTTATTGAAGGGTACTGGCATTTTTATTGATAGATATCCTGTACATCAGTATTACCCTGCTAATATCTCATTTATTCATTACACACAGTACACATTTTAACCTACTGGCAGTTGACATTCTACTCCTTTCTATTTATTTGCCCTGAATACTGCAAGCTAGATTTATACTCACCAGCCTCCCAGCACAGTTTTAGCAACCTGCTGGCATGTGCGTCTATGTTCGCAGCCCTCTCATCTGCAGCTGTACAGGAGATAAACATTTATGCATACCTAGCAATCACATACGCAGGCTGTACTTTGGTAAACACTAATGGATACTGATACTTACACACTTCTGGGACAGTCTGTCCCCATGCATCTTGGGTCCACTAGTCCAAGAGCTCCCTCTTCCTATACTTGATTTCAGCAAAATGGTGCTGGACCTGCTCAACAGTCTGAGGGATGCCAGTAGCACTGGTGAGATCACATGCGAGACAGTCCCAGGCTTCCACTTTGTATTGGGAGCCCGGGTACTGGCCCTGCAGCAGTATCTCCTCAAGGTCTTTTATTAGCAGTCTAACCGTGACCCTGGAATCCTGAATGCTGTAGCGTTGCACCTGGAAGCACAAACCCTCTCCTACGCCAGCCATAGTGCTTGCAAGGTTGAGTTACAGTTGGTTATGGCTGTATTCCCACCTGCAAGGTTTAAATAAAGCCAAATTCCTGCCCTTTGCCATCATTGGACCATTTTGAATATGCTGAGCTAAGCTAAGCGACACACAAACCCGCTTAGCTAAGTTTGGCAGTGCTTAAAGGGATAGATGTGTTAAAATTTTATTTATTTATTTATTTATTTTTTGTTATTGACAGGATTATTGTGACTCCTTTGTGTGGGAACAATGAAACTTTACTAGAAGGTATGTTGATTATATTACCTGCTTTATGAACTGAAATGCATCTTCCCCTGTTTACAGGCCTGTGTTTTTTTCATAACATGTATATTGATTAGAATGCAGGGATACCCATCATGCATCAGAAAGGTAAGTGAAATTATCACAACTATGACTAAAATCTAAAATAGGTTGATCTTTTAGTTAGTATTGATCCATTGTTTCAGCACACAGTCTCTGAATTGTACTCCACAACATAGATAACAGCTTGATTGGTATATCTGTCGCACATTGTTGTACAGGAATGTTTTGTATACAAGTTTAAGTGCTTTAGTTGGCTCTTGTTATATGTGGTTTAGTATACTTGTATGTTTGGCTGTGTTTTTCAGTGATTGATCTGTTGGGTGTAAACTGCTTATTCGCAGACTGTAAGGATGTCTTCTGTGTTAGAGTTTGCATTGTTGTTTCCTGACTGTGAAAATGTTATTCAGTTCAACAGTGGTATTGCATTTGCCCTTAACACCTTGGGTTTTTTGCAGAAACATGGTTATAACCAAGGTTTACTGACACTTGAGCAAATACCCATTTAATTGCTGATCAGCATTGGTATTGCATCTGTCTCCAACCCTTTGAGTGTTTTTTACAGAAGCATGGTTATAGCCTAGGTTTACTGATACTTAAGTAGGTACCTTGCTTGGTTTGTGATTTATTGATCTTTCCTAATAAAAAGAAGTGTGACTGTGCATATTTGGATGAGATATAAAGGAAGTTTAGTGTTTGCATAACTTGTACAGTCAGAGCAACAGCTTTACTGTACCTAATATGTAATTGTATTTTGTTTGTGTGACTTTTCTCTAATAAGTTTTTAATTTCTCTTTGAATTCTGTGTTAACCGATATTCTTTTCTTTTAGAATATTTTATTCCATTGTAGCTGAATATGGATTCATTAACTGAGTATGCCATTAATGATTTGATAAAACACATATCTTGTACATAGTAATAAATGCTATGTTTATTTAAAGGTAATACGTGATAACACTGGTGATCTGTGTTTCTCATTTCAAAAGTTTAATGATTTGCTTACCATTGTTAGTAGTAAATATAAACTTACTGGTGAAGATTGCACTTGTGGAATTGTCACAGTTTGGAGAAGGGTCTATATTAGATCAGCAAAATGGCATTATAGCAAATGTCATTTCACTGGCACATATAGACCAAAATCCCAAAACAGCAAAATCTCAGGTAAGCAATTTTTTTCCCAGGGGAAAAAATTACTTAGCCTGAGCCATGACATTGCCCTTTACCCCACTGTAGTGCGATCTCAGTGTTGGTATATTTAGTTAGGGGGTGTGGGGGTCACAGCCCCCCACTTTGCAATGTTTTAAGTGGTGTGTTGTGTTTTGTTGGTCTACCAATTTTTTCCATGGGAAAAAAAAATCAGTGACCTGGGGTTTCGGTGTTTTGGGATTTCGGTCTATATTTGTCATTGAAATGTCATTCTCTGTAATGCCATTTTGCTGATCTAATATAGACCCCTTGGAGAATTGTTACATATAATAATGAGTGGACTCATAAGGTAAATAGAGTTCTGCAAAGAGGAAATAGAAGGAAACAAGATAATGCTACTGACGACTTTGGAATTCTGGATACAAGTATTCAGCAAGCTAAGGATTCAGAGCATACAGAAGGAAAAAAAAAAAAAGAAAGGAAGAAGTTCACAACAAATAACAATAAAAAAAAAACTGGAAAATGCCTGTAAAGCAAAGATAATACATACTAAAACTGGCACTGCTTTGTTATGTAACACAGATTACAGGGAGTTTTTTTATTGGAAAATTGCTATGTTTCCAAAAGAATGATGTTGTTATTGTTTGTAAAACATAGTTAAAGAGTAATGACTGGAAACCAGTTCTGTCAGGGTATAAATGTTTTTACTGTAACAGACAATCTAACAAAAATCAGGTAGAGGTGTTATGATAGGGATTAAAGATAGTTATGAGACCTGTGATTATTACATGTTCAGTGACAACACCAACACTATAGATTGTGTAAATCAGTAATAACAAACCTGGAACATATAACAATTGTTGGAATGTAAAGCTCTTCAAAGTCAGGTGCTGATGACCTATAGGAATTCGTACATTTCTTGCATGAAACACATGAGGGAAGCATAATAGTGTCCGGACACTTAGATTTAGCAGAAACAGACTGGAATAATATTGATTCAACAATATCAGTAAGGAAATTATTCCCAACATATGGACAGACAGTTTCTTCAGATTTTAAAACAGCCGACCAGGGAACAACACATATCAGCATTGTTTCTCTTCCTAAAACAATTACTGTTACTTCAAGGCATGTTTTGCCACTGTTGATGTGCAGTGATCTTAGGGCTATTAAGGTTAATTTGTTGCGAGATAAGTCTGCCAAATTGATATCTAAACCAATGTGCAGAAGATTAATAACAGATTATATGAAAGCAAAACAGTCACTATGTAGAACTAATTGGAGTGATGCTTTCAGTGGAAAGACTGCAGACAGCATGTAGAAAGTTTTGAAACAAATTCTTAGAATGCAAAAAAAATATTTTTAAATGTTTAACATCAGGATCTAGGCACACAACAGCAGGAGGATCTACTTCCATAAGAACATGGTACTTGATTAAGCTGAGAGACAAAAATATAAGAAATGGAAAACAGTTCAGACTACAAATTTGAAATCTGAAATAAATAAGCTGAACAAACAAATTAAGCATAGTATGAGTTAAGATCAAAAAATCTTGAAGAAAATTTATATAAAGATATTGAGCATAATAGGAAAACATTTTATAGATAACAAAAGATGTGGGAGAAGTAAAGACACAAAAACTGAAAGCCTGTGTGTCAATTCTAAAACTTATTCTCAGACATGAAAGATTATATATATGCATCCTACAGGAGATGTAAACACAACCAAAATCAAAACTATTATCGGGATGAGATTCTGGAGGTAATGACCGATCTGTTCCAAACACAGATGAGGGACATGATGAGGTCATTTTTTGAAGATATGGCACAGGATTCATTCTAGCTTATGAGGTCATTCAGGATTCTGACACCCATCAGCCTGGTCCCTCTGGTCTTTAAATATGCTCTGTGTTATGCTGCCAACTTATTGATTGCCATTTCACTGATTGTAGTGTATATGCACTCTTGTGCATGCATATCATGTATCAGTTCTGCTTATGTGTTACTGTTGTGTAACATTTACCTTGGTTTCAATGTGTACATGGCACACATTACACTTTCTACACTTATTCAGTTGTCCATACATTGTGGCAGTTAACCTTCAGATAGCGCTGCAAGAGATAGCCTGTAAATATGTGCATTACTTGGGTGACTGACAGGCAACATATGTTGTCCATACTCTATCACTAACAGTGTGATATGCCTTGGATTTCTGTTTTGCCATATCAGGTATGTGCAACATACAGACATGTCATTACACATGTTTTTGGATGACAGTTATGATGTCCCACTGTCATGATGTAGTATTTTGTGACATGGGTTGGCAATACTGGTGCCATGCGGGATCATATGCAGGTATATCCTGTCTATCTATAGTCCTCTGTTTCTGACTAAATCAAACAGCAATGTAACATTACTCTGTACACAGTGTTACAGATATACTTTAACAGTCCATTACGCCATGTTTGTTGTATGTAACATTTCCACACCCATTACGTGCTGACATTAGTGTACACCTTCCAGAAATAGTTGTACAAATTAAATGACTGTATGTGTGTGTGTACATAGTCGGATACATACTGACACAAAATATACCTTTGACATGTGAGCATTCACTGAGTTACCGCTGATACATATGGACACAAAATATACCTTTGACATGTCAGCATTCACTGAGTTACTGCTGATGTGCTATAATGATGCTCACAGGAGTGTTCTCTGCTCCATAATGATCAGGGTGGTTGACATACACCTGCATTTCTTTATTTGACATTTGCATGACAGTATATGTGTCTGTGCTTGTAATTTTTAGCTTTCTTACCTATGCATGTTGATATGACATGATTGCACATTACTGTGTATGTGTATTTCATACATGTCCAGTTCTCTGGACATCAGCAATCAATCTGACCATTTGACATACATTTCCTGTTTAGTGAAAAGTGTTTATGTGTGGTTTCTACAGCACTCTGTTTTGTACACGTGCATTTGCATTGTGTCAGCTTACCTTGTCCTGGTTTACCCTAATGTAAGCCAAGGTTTTCCACCTCCCTCCCACCTTCATATTATTTTTTGCAGGTATGTTTGCCTTTGTTAAAACTACTGTCCATTGTCATTTATTAATTTGCCACAGTGAGCATGTGACACATGTATGCCCCTTGTACAACTGAGGACATGTGCACACAAGTTGCTGGCTAATGCTTGCAATGCATCCTTGTTCTCATTATACTTGTGTTTTTGCTAGTGTACTTTTTTCATATTCATGTGCACAAACTGCTATAATTATTACTCTGTACTGTTACATTTTTGAACAGATTACTACATGTCATACATATGTGCATTGACCTTAATTTCATGTACATTTCATTTATGCCACTGACAGACATACTTACACATCTACAACTGTGCGTTGCCTTTGACATGGCATACATGTGTAATATATACACATTCCATTACATATTTGTTTGGATTGTGTACTCCTACTTGTGTATGTAGCAGCCTTTGTTGTTCTTCTGCAGTACTTCTGTTTGGCACTGTGCTTGGCTGCTTGCCTTTCACATGCACGGTTGTAGATTTGGTTCTGTCCTCTGATAGATTTATCTACAATTGTTAGACCTCATTTGCTCTGCACTGTTGATGGACTAATTGGATTTATTTATATTTATCCAATGTGTACTGTGATCCTTCTTTATTACTCTGGATCACACATCTAGCATTGGTCATGCACATCCAGGTATGACTGTCACACAGTTTGTGACATGTCATAATATGATACTGCATAGGTAGATATGTTATTCTGCATTTTATTATGTCTGGTAAGCATCGTCACTCTGTGTCAACTTTCCATTGCCCGTGTTGTGCAGTGTAACTTACCTGTCCTTACTGGGTTTTTTTCCAGCATTTGTATTTTTGGTGTTGTGATATTTGTTCTGTGGGTATACCTGTTGTGATGTCCTTCTCCTCCTCTTTCCTGCGTTTACCTTTCCTTTTATTCTTAAAAAAATGAGACCTATTTCCACCAAAAAAAAAATGACCATGTCCCTCTGACTTTCTCTCAGATTTTCCTGTTCCAACACTCCTCTTGTGTGTCCCTCTTCTTTCTCCATACACCACATCTTCTTTTCTATTTCCCACTTTCTTTGGGTGTGTGCATTATTTGTGTTCTCCACACAAGTCCTGAACCAATTGTTAGCAAATATTAGCTGTGGCAATGTGGCCATGGTTACCTCGTGCCTTTAATTCTTTTATTAGAAAATGTACAGATTCCATCAGAATCTGCAAGTCCAAGCTGACATATTTTACTAATACATGTATTACAGAGTTGTCTGTAGTTGTCTCTGAGCTTACTGTAAAGAATGCTGCCAATATATGTATTACAAATAGCAGTACATCTTTGAAGCATGTATTTTAAGTTAGTGGATGAAATTGGAAATATCTGTAGTTGTCTGACATGTTTCTGAGTCTGTTCCTGAAAATTTATGTTATGAATACCATGCAGCTTACATTGGGATAGTTGGCATTTTTAGGCTTTTTTTTAGGTTATCATAATGGAATCCGTTAAAACATTCCATAACTATCATTGACCTTACTGTACAGATTCTCTCTCTCTATATATATATATATATATATATATATATATATATATATATATATATATATATATATATATAGGTTATGTAACTATCGTGATACTTAAATTGTGATCTTTTCATAACTTTGTTACGGCACAACGTGATTGGACAGCCATTTCTTATTACTTATGGATTACTTGCTCATTTCTATAATGTGCCATTTGTACTGCTATACTTCATTGTGCACTGAGCTATTCTGAGTTTCTTGTCGTACGTTTACATATTAAAATGTTATCCACAAGTTTCACCCTGTTATCGGTGTAATGCACAAGATTCCATGAGCTTTACAGAAATGGGCCCAATGTGTTATTCATGCTAACTAGGAGAAATATCATCCCCCATATCAGCTTACTTGTGTGTGCTAACCCTATCCCTGCACATTACATAACTAAAAAAAATTCCCTAAAATTAAGGACACAGGACATACACATGACACTAAACATGTAAAACAGTAAATCTATGCCCTTACATAACCCTTACTGTAAACCATGAAAAGTCACACATACTCACCAAGCACTATAACATTTTAGTCAAACTTTTATTTTCCTGCACATTTCAACCTATAAACACTATAAAATGAGCATTCAGTCATTGAGCTGTCAGTCAAATGTGCTTTCAATATTTTCTGCTGTCAGTGTTTTTACTCCGCAAAAACATTTCAGTCAAATGATCTTTAGATATTTTGAAATGTAACAATAAATTAAATAAATGAATATAGATAGGTAGACACACAGATAGATATCAGTAGCTGTCTAGATGGATAGATTGATATATATATATATATATATATATATATATATATATATATATATATATATATCTATAGAGAGAGAGAGAGTGATGTGTGTGTGCATGTGTGTGTGTGTGTGTGTGTGTGTGTGTGTGTGTGTGTGTGAGGAATATGTGAGGTATTGTATATGATGTATGAAATATCTAGTATTCAGGGTTTATAGAATGACTTTCAAGATGTCTTTTAAAACATAAAACATGGAATAATTTCACTATTCCTACGGTTCAAGATATTTTAAGTGTCATGCAACCAGGCCCTTACATATTCCATATGATATTAGACTAGTATTTGCCACTGATTTTGAAAAGCTGCATTAGTTGCCTAGGATTGTATTATATAGGAGTTTAGATAACTGCCTTATGCTTTTTATTAATGTAATGTCTTGCTAACAGGTTTCCACTTGAGTTCTGAGACATTTTTTAAGATTTTTCAAGTGTTGGTTAATTTTCATAAATATTTGTGTAGTGCAATGATTGTTATCTTAGGATTTTATAGGGTCTTGTGGAACTCAGGGCAATCTGTCAAGTGCCACACAAGATATGCAGAAAACCAAGTTACATGAAAATATGCCCCAGTCTAAGATGAATACCTCAGTACAAAGCAAACATTATCAGCAACATCAGAACAACCACAAGCAGTCATATCAAATATGTATTCTATGAAAAGTATTATATGTATGTGCATTAGCAAGCCATATCTAAGAAAGTTATACAAGTCCAAATTAAATTACATTAATACATGGAAAGTAATAAATGAAGAGTAATGTGTATCAGCCATCATGTCTGAAAAATGGCGAATATCTGCAAACACTTACAGATATCATCACAGTCTATAGATGGACATATATAAATGGACCCATCACAATTTTCAGAATCTAATAAAAAAAATGAATTAAGATGAAGGGTAATCATGGCCATTTCACCATGGCTAATAGTAGCTAGCTAGCAATGGGTGCAGGATATGTGTAAGGAACATAAGTAATGCACACAACAAAGGAAATAGGGTGATAGAAAAGTAGATGTGTGGTGAGTATGAAGAAGAGGGGCGCATAAGAGAAGAGGTATGATGGAATAGGAAGGTCAGAGGGGGAGTCAGAGGGTCATTGACAATTGTTTTTTTTTTTGGAGGGAATAGTCCCCATTATTTATTTATTTTTTTTGAGAATAGAAGGGATGAAAAATTCATGGAAAGAGGAAGTGGGCATATAGGCAGGTACAATTATAAGACAAATAGCACAAGACATGACAGACAAAGGTCAGATATACATATAAAATAGATATGGTACACAGACAGCACACATATAGACCATACAATACGAGTGAAGGAAAAATGACAAAAAGGGTAGGAATGCATACCAGACCTGGTGCATCATAAAAATGTACAAAAGCACAAGTTTTTGTTGAGATGTTGTAAATTGTGTGTCAGTTATTTATTCAACATTTGTTTGCCTGGAAAGTCTAACTTGGAATGAACCAATTTTCAGCAGAGCCCCAGGGAGCAATGCTACAAATGCATGTATTTGTAATGTGGGAGGAAACTGGAGCACCCAGCGAAAACCCACATGAATGTAGAGAGGACGTGCATACTCCACACAGAAGGCACCCTAACCGAGAATCAAACCAGAGAACCTCTTGCTGTGAGGTGACAACACAAACTGCTGCACCACTGCACTGTCCAATACCAGAATGAGTATGATCGATGGTAGGTGTGTGTTGGAGAACACTAAATGGGGACTGCTGTCATTATTGTACACAATGGATACTGAATCCAATCACTGACTAGGCACTCAACAGTGCAAGTGTAAGCCAAGCCACAGCAAGGATGAGCAAATGCAGGCCACTAAATGCAGGTGCAGGCAAATGGAGGGCAGAATAGAGCCTTCAGTCCTGAATGCAAAAGGCAAACAACTAAGCACAGTACCAAACGGCAGTACTACAGCAAAGGATCGATGTGGCTGTGTAATAAATAAATATGTATACACATCACAAATGCAGGAGAAATTGGATCCATATGTCAAAGACACATGCCATGTCAGAGGCAACACATATAGGTGTGTTCAGGTATACAATGTAGACGTGACACTTGCAATGCCATTAGGTAAGCCAAACCGAAAGAGGGCTCATCACACATACCCACAATAATGACATGGAATATTAAGTTAAGTTTGTGATACATAAATGATTTATGAAAGCTAGTGAATGCAAGTCTGTGCATAGGCAGGAAGCATAGAAATCTCTGTGTAATCCAAAATACACAAGCAGAGCATAAACATGGAAGGAATTTACTCAATTACCATGATCTTGTGTGCATATGCCTTGCATGTGTATGATACCCAACATGGGGGAACTGTATTGTATTGTACCAATACACCTGCATTACAACAATGATGCATTTCATGAAGTTAAACATATGCATAACATATGCCATGTATATGTGAAGCAAGTAGGGCAAAGCTATAAGGAGGAAGGGAGATGGAAACATGGGCCCACAGCAGTAAGCAAATACCAGAAAGAGAAAGTAGGCACAGAATAAAGCAGAACAACCCTAGCAAAGGAGACAAAAGTGCATAAGCATGTGTCCACAACACAATGCAAAGTACATTGAAGTAAATGACCAACTTCTGACACATACATATTGAATAGGAGATGGTTATAAACAGGTCTGTGAATAAATGATGCAAACAATACAGTATACAGTAATGTGTAACAATTAAACAGCAAATGACATGGGTACACAACAAAGGTAGGTTTAAATAGCACATAAGCAATGAAAGTCAATGGTGTAGCCACACTGAATTGACTCCCTTTCACACCAATGAACGCATTTTCTTCAGCAAAATGAATCAGAGGGAGAAACACGGAAGAAATAATATAAAAAACTTTAATACGGTTAGCGCTTTCACAACACAGATGCTTCTTCAGACCATGAATGAAACAGCATAAGCTAAAACCACTTTATATACTTCTTAAGCTCTACCAAGTTGCTGTTAATTGATTACATCTATTCGGCACTCAAGTTAAAGAGACAGCATATTAATAAGTATCTAGCCAAAGACATACTGCAGCTTGCTAACCCCAACAATTTAATACACAAACTGACATTTCATCAGTGAAGTAAAAATCAATAAAACAAGTACAGAGTTTTTAATAAAACATGAACAATATAAGCAGATTTTATAAATGTCTTGTTTTTAACAGGGCTTAAACGATGTTTTATCATTAAGCCCTGGTTCTTTTTCTGCCTGTAACTCAATAATCCATTTTAACTCTCTTAATTCCAGTTTATTTTTCATGTCACCTAGCCTTGAATCTTAAAAAATACATTCAATAACTTTGAATTGGAAATGATGCATTCCCCCTGCACAGGTACCATGTTTGGCTAGAGCACCTCTATCTGGTTCATTATTTCTGAAGGCAGCCAAATGCTCTCTGGCTCTCTCTCTCTCAGTGATCAAGTGGTCATAGAAGGAAGGGAAAGCTAAACACACAGCCAGGTATACTAAATTCCTTGTTTTACAGTTTGCATTAACTTTGAATTCATACTTCTTGTTTGTTACAGGATCTACGAAGCTCCTGTTGTCACTCAAAACATCACAGATACTGCATTGCCCACATTTATTAAGACCATAAATCATCTCCTTGGGCTTTTGTGGTTGACAAAGTAACCTTTTGAGATTCTTTTTATTTTTATAACAATACCTTGGCCTCTGGCCTACAATCCTAGCTATCTCAGGGTCTGATTGCAAAATGGACCAATTTTTATCAATTACATTTTGTACCTTTCTAACATTCCCAGCATATTCTAAGTAAATGGGTAGATTTTTAGCAGTAAAATTTTCTTTCAACTGTTGGGAAGAAGTATTATAGGTATTGCTGATATATGGTTTTGTCTTACCTTTCCTTATAGATTTAACTTGCTGAATCCTAGTATCTACCTCACTTCTCAGATATTTCCTTTGTAACAATTAATTTCTGAAAGTTCCCATATCCTGTTCAAAATGTTCCTCTTCCATATTTAACCTAGATATGCGCATGGACTGATAAACTTAACAGAGTGTATCATGTTTTAGTGTTCATGCTTGTGCTTTTCTGCCATAAAAATATGTTTGAAATAAACCCAATCAGTGATAAGACATGCACAGAAATGCATATGCCAAATAAAATACATTTCCATTACCTATGTATATATATGATGTGACCTCTTATAATGTGGTGCTATGACAGGTCTGCTACAAGACATGACAGTAGTCATATGAATGTGTACTGTGTAATGAACTAAAGATTAGGAAATGCACAACCGAAGTTAGTAAAGCATAATGAAGGCCATGTAATGGCAATCACTTTCACAATACTAATATGTATGTGGATTTAATAAACATGGCAAGTCATCCTATACTGCCACATCTATCTACTCTACTGCTTCACAGTATGTATTGGTGTGTGTCACATATCACAATCAGCCTTACAGGTAGACATCTGAAGTAACTATGTATTACTGTAATGACGGATGTAAACCACCATAACTGAAAAGTGATTATATATGTAAGTAACAACATGAATGCATATGAAATAGGACATGTGTAATGTTTGCCCATTTTATATCTATTATGGTACATTTGTTGTAACAACATAATGGTCACCAGGTCAAGACCATAATATTTGTTTATGTTATATAACAAAAGGCATAAAGGTATAATATGTGCAATGTCATGATTATACAACATTTGAAATGTCATAATAAGTCATATATTGATGATATAAATAGGAGGCCATGAATGGATAAGTGGGCCCACCATGCATTGTCATTAAATTACACTGGTACATTACATTCATGCAGTAATCAGTCTGTCAGATGTATTTCTGTTATTACTTGTATATTTAATAATATATCAGCCTAATTAATTTGTAAGATAGGTATTTCATGCTACTGGAATACAACAATGAAATAGGACTTCATTCCAAAAGACTTACTGGAAATTAATATCAATAACAGAACTTTAATAAGTAAATTACCAGCTAAAACCTCCAACATCGATCACAACTCCTGAAAGCAAATTTTTAGGAATTTGGCCCCTATTCTTTATGCAATGTGAACCTCACACATTGAGGTGTTAATATAACATTTAAATTTCCACTATAACTCCTCTTTATGTGCAATTAATGTGTCATGTTCACATATCCTGTTTAAAATATGTGTAGAAAACTATACTGTAAGATTTAAAATCTATGCTAAACTTAAAATGTATATGCAATAAGATGAACAATGCCACTTGGTTACTGGATAACATCACAAAGTATATGATCAGAATGGAAATTGAAAGTTTATGGAAAACTGAGCACAATTACAAGCAAAGAGAAAGCATGTAATATCTAGAAATGATGTATATGACACACATACATAACTGTCCCTAAACAAATGTATCACTGTCACTGTCTGTATTTGTTTTCTGCTTGCAGATGTACTTACACAGTTAAAACAATGTAATGATATCCTGAAGATAGTATTCAACACCTCAGACATAAAATGGGTCTATATTATATAGTCAAAGCTTTAGGTAATCGAATACCTTAAGCTCGACACCTAAACAGCAAAAGCTGTAAATATCGAACAGCCACTTCCGCAAATTTTTTTGTAGGGAAAACATTTGCTTGGCCGGAGGAAAAAAAAATGTCAAACCTAATTGAGTGGGGGGTCTTCACCCCCCATGTGAGGGGCTGTGCCCCCCACACCCCCCTAACTAAATATACCAACTCCAAGATTACTCTATAGTGGAGAAAAGGGCAGACTCTCATTAACGGCCAAGCAAATTTTTTCCCTATGTAAAAATTTGCGGAAGTGGCCTTTCGATGTTTACAACTTTTGCTGTTTAGGTGTTGAGCTTTAGGTATTCGATTACCTAAAGTTTTGATTACCTAATATAGACCCATAAACTAAATCTAGATATGGCTTGTTGCTTATCAGTAACAGGAATATTATGTAATGCTGTGTTTAACAAATCTCCACAGTGCATACAGTTACAGTATTGGAAGGGAAGTGGAACTCAAGAAGTAGCCAATAAAGGTCTGTCAGGATCATTAAGAATGTTTAGTCAGCAGGCACCCTTTCAATAATAAAATATGCAGGCTATAAACAATTCAGGAAGAACAACTACACTTTATTTATTTATCGACATTTGTTTACTACAAAAATATTGGCATGATTTTAAGGACATTCTTTTACAGGGGGCATTGATAAAGAACTGTATGACTTTTTAAAAGTAGAGAAACCTTTTATACACAGTATTTTTGGCATTCCTAAAGTTCACAAAAGCACCATTGACCCCCCCTTTGAGGCCTGCTGTTTCATCTGCAGGGTCCAAGACATAGCTGTTAGCCATTTATGTGGACACTAAGCTAAAACCTCTTTATAGGCTGTACAACCATATATTGGTAGACTCCTGCGATTTTTTTGGTTAAAATGGGGAGTTTGGAATTTGAACCAGGTTACTATTTTATTGCCATTAAAATAGAGGATCTTTTTTTCTGTTATACCCCACACATTAGACCTGCAATGGTTTGAAGAAATTGTGATAGAATTTGAATTCTTAAGCCCCATTGACTTCTGACTAGTTTTGGAAAACAAACCCCCAGATTTATGAAGCCCATTATAGCGTGCAGGATTAGTTTAAGAGCTATTTTCGGCAATATGGCCGATGTGTGATCCAGGAACGAGCTCCCGGGATGTGCACGTGAGCTCTTTGGCTAATCCTGCATGGACCTGCAAATTACCCTAATTTGCAGGTGAAAACCATGCAAATGAGGATAATATGAGATCCAGGAAGCTGGCAGCCGAGCATGCAAGATGAGTGCAGTGTGCAGAAATGTAATTGGTTAGTAACCGAGTACAGTTCAGCAATCTAGAAAATGGAGCTATGACAATTCCAAATAAAGGCTGCATATCATTGAGGAAGCATGCCAATGTTCAAGTAGAAGGCCATTGACATTGCAAAATGTAAAAGAAAAAAATAAACAACGTTTAATTTTATCTTCGCCAATCTTGCCCGGTTAAGCATAGGACAGTGACTCGCAAACAGATCAGGGGTAAATTAATAAAATAAACCTAAAATACGCATTCTAACAAAAATCAGTTTTCTGCCATGCAAGTCAATGGCAGTCAGAAGACAACCTGGCCAATTTTACAAAACGAATGCAAGAGAAAAAATGTTAGGGGCTGTCTTTACTATCATAAACCAGCATGTGCAAGAGGCTGAGGGTGCTGAGGATGTGAATGCTGCTGAGCATCCCACAGTGAGGAGAGGGAGAAGAGTGTACAGACCCAGGGTAACCTACCAAGGGCTACATGAGCTGGAGATAGTGGAGCACTATAGGGTGCACAGGAACTCCTACAGCAAATTATTGAGCTGTGCTGGTCACCTCTCACACACAGAACTAACAGACGGGAACCCATCCCAGTGGATACCAATGTATGTGTAGGCCTAAAAATACTAGCTACAGGTACCTTCCAAAGGTAAACTGGGGATATGATGGGGATTTCACAGGCATCAGCATCCAGGGTACTCCACCAGTTCATGGATGCCATGTCAGCACATGTCAGTGAGCATGTATATTTCCCCATCACCCGTGAGGCATTGGCCAGCAATATGCGTCTCTTCCACCAAATAGCAGAATACCCTGAGGTAGTGGGTGCAATAGACTGCACGCACATATGCATTAAAGCACAACCAGGTGAGTGGGGTAGGGTCTACATCAACCATAAAAGCTTCCCCTCCATCAATTGCCAGGTCGTGTGCGATGCCCAGGGCATAATAATGAATGTGTGTGCTGGCCACCCTGGAAGCTACCACGATTCCCACATCTGGCATCTGACGCAGCTGTACCAGACATTTGCCAATGGAGACATCCCACACGGTCTCCTAGTGGGGGATGCTGGATATGCACTGGAGCCATGGCTGATAACACCCATCAGAAATGCATACACACCCGAACAAGAACTCCATAATGACGCACATGCACAAACACGAATCATAATAGAGCATGTGTTTGGGATGCTCAAGTCATGGTTCCAGTGCATGGACACATCCAGTGGAGCCTTGCAGTATTCACCAACTACATGTACCCAAATTGTCCTTGTATGTGCCATGCTACACAATATGATCCTGCAGAAACAACTGCAACAGGAACAGCACGGGGCAGGGCCACACAACCCCCCCAGCAGTGCCAAAGCCTGCACAGGTGCAGAGTGACTCGGAGGAGGAACAACCTGAGCCTGCCCCAGCAGGCAGAAGGAGGTGTGCCCAGTATGCCCTGGCCTTGGCAAAGAAGCAACGCATAGCACATGTACTGACACAGTAGGGACCCAGAGAATGACACCTCTCTCCGACTCGCACATACAGTAAAAGGGATGCCAAACATGACACTACCTGTGCTCAACCATGTATAGGGAGTGTACTATGTTCATCTGACTTAGGCAGCCCTGCATCATCACCCTCAATACTGGGACACCCACAAGGTAAGTGACTCGCACATGCCAGTTGGGGGGATACATACCCAACAACAGTCACAGCTAGCAGGATAGGCGTAGACAAACACAAACAAATGCTGTACTATGGCCTCTGAATGAGCCCCATGGGTAACCCCTACCCCAACCCTACACAGACAGACTACAGCAGGCCAGCCAGTTGGATGTTAGTTGTAAAGGCTAAGAAGTCAGAAACTAATATGTAGGTAGTGAAAGCTACGATCTGTAGTACACTGGTATGCCTCTAGCTGACTGAAATAGTGTACCTGACATACCAGTACAGTCCTAGCAACTGTGTAAAAGTGTAAGGTGTGCCATACCATCCTATGTACACTTATAGTAACAGTCAGGTGTGCCCCCCACCCCTGTGTAGAAATGTAGAAACATTTTGGTGTACCTCCCCGCTAAGCAGAAATGTAGCAACAGACAATGCCAAATGACTGATGTATACCCTGCAAACACAGCATGCTACCTGTTGGTGTACAACACAAAGGTCAGAACTGCAGCACAAACCACCTGGACTTGATCCACACATGCAATATAGATGGCCATACTGGGCATGCTCACACACTTAAACACAAGAAGGCCATGTCAGCAAACAACAGTGGACCTGACATATCTGGCAGTTGCAGTTCTGAGTGCAGACACGTCAGTATGCACCACTCCTGCCTTGCACACACAGTGGATAGGAATACAGACATATATGTAAGGACAACACACTATAATAGGCCAAAGGTAGTCGGACATAGATGTGCTGAAGAGGGTGACCGTGACAAGGAGCCATCTGGGCCTGTCCCACCCAGCACACAGCCAAAGGGCCCCAAACACATGAGGTGCAGTATCTGTCAGCACGATGGAGTGTTGCATGTGCCAGCTGTGCAACATGATTGTACAAGGAAGATGTCACCTAGTAGCTGCATACACGTACGTGTGGCATATGACCCTGTGTGTGCCCACATGTGGCATGTCAACCCCTACATGAATGGGTTATGACCCATGCACACAACGTCCACCCCATAGCAGTATCATGACAAGCCTGCTGAGGTCATCCAATGTGAAATAAACCTTTGGGGGAGCTGTAGCTCAGTAATCCCCATGGCGCATCGCATAACTGTGTACTGCTGTACTGATAAACTAGTTAGGTAGTAGTCTCAACACCAGACTTGGCAACTTTGTGCGTGTGTGTATGTGTGCATGCCTCGGTCTCTGCCTGTGTAGAGAGAAATGCTTTCTAGGCTACTCACACTTGGTACAGTTCATATACACAACATTGATAAGGCTGCAGATGTCACGCACCAAGAAATACACATCTGGGGAAATCATAGCTCAGTAATCTCTGTAGTGTGTCTTGTAACTGTGTACTGCTGTAGTGTGATAAAGTAGTGAGGTAGGTGTTCTAACCCCAGACTTGGCAACTGTGTTGGTGTGTGAGTCTGTGTGTGTGTCTGACTGAGTAGAGAGCAATGCTTTTTAGGCCCCACACACCCCGTACAATACACATGCTCAAATTTGGCAAGGCTGCTGATATCACTCACCTAAACATACACCTCTGGGGAAATCATAGCCCAGTAATCTCTGTAATGTGTCTTGTAACTGTGTAATGCTGTAGTATGATAAAGTAGTGAGGTTGATGTTCTAATCCTGGACCTGGCACTTGTGTGTGTTACTATGTGAATCTGTGTGTGTCTGACTGAGTAGAGAGCAATGCTTTTTAGGCCACTCACACCCCATACAATACACATGCTCAACTTTAGCAAGGCTGCTGTCACACACCTAAAAATACACATGTGGGAAAGTCATAGCCAAGTTATCTCTGTAGGACGTCCTGTAACTGCGTACTGCTGTAGTGTGTTTAGAACTGTGGTAGGGTTCCATCTTCACCCATGGCAGTTCTGGATGTTTTGTGTGTTTTGCAATGTATGTGTATGAAGCAATGCATCATAGGCTACTCACTCGCAGTGGATTTCAAATGCTCTACATTGCCAATCCTGCTGATGTCATTCATTGTGAAGCAAAACTTTTGGGCAGCAATTCTTTAGTAATCCCTGTGGTGTGGCCTATAACAGCTCTATGCTGTAGTGTGATATAGATCTCGGTCAGGGGTTTTATACCCACATGTGTCAGTTGTGGATGTTTTGTGTGTGTCTCACTGTCTGTGTAGGGAGCAATGCATTTTAGGCTAGTCACTTGCAGTACAGTTGGAATGCCCTACTTTGGTAAACCTGCTGTCATTCATTGTGAAATACACCTTTGGGGAATAGTACTCTAGTAATGTATGTGGCTCGTACTTTAACTGCATAGTGCTGTAGTGTAATAAAGTAGTTAGGTAGGGGTTCTACTCCCAGACATGACAGGTGTGTGTGTTTGTAACTCGTATCCTGTATAGAGGTGAGTGTGTGTCAACTGTGGGCATTGTGGAGGGGGTTTTGCTAATTTATTTTATGGTGGCCCTACTATATATCACAATGTCAACCATACAGGGATAACAGATGTAAATTAGCTGGGAGGCTGGGGTGCAAAGCCATACCCATACATGTGACATCAAGGCCAGACAATCCAAGTTAGCAACCCCACTATTACCCAGAGCACACACTCAACCCATGTGTCATATGAACACACATGCCTAGGCAGCAGCCAATATGTTGGTAGTACATTGCATATTGGCCACTAATAGTAGCTATGCAGTGATAGCAGTGGCCTACAGAGGGCATGTCACCCTGCCCATCTGCCCAATATGCACATACGTGAAGACAGTGCACCTCTACCATGTTCCTCAATGGACAGCTACACCACCTGTGGTGCCTTCACATGTGACTCACAACAGACATACCATGCCTGACAACATGTCCTGTATGGACAGATGACACTGACATCAGGGAATGCTGTTGGCATGCCATCAATGTAGGTGAAGGGTAAACCTGCTGCCCAGTACCAGTTCCTGCCACAGGTGGCCAAGACTGGCACATCTGATGATAATCTGTGTTCACAACATGGGCCAGACATTCCAGGTACAGTTCCACATGTCACTGTACATGCATGTGGGAGGTGTGCACATCCCAGACACCATCCATGCCGTGGACTAAGGAACACATACATGGCATGTGGTGTACAGCATTGGCCACACACAATGGTCACCCAGGTGACTGGATGGGGGATGCAATACCCACCTGTGTGGACAAATTCAGTAACTACAGGCCTGAGCCACAATGCAGACCATTGTCATGTGGCCTGATGCCAAGGTATACCCATCGCCTACCCTTGTACAGCCTACTGGCACAGCTGACCACTACACACTCTTGTAGACATGCACCCATGCATGTCAGAACTGGCACCCTGTGTGTTCGTGTGTGTGTGTTGTATGGTGCGTATGTTCACATTCACACTCACTACAATCCCCCAGGGCATACTGAAGCATGCTGCCTGATGTCTGACATCTCCTCGCACTCTTTGCCCATACAGCTTCTGTATGACCCATGTGGGGCATGTGATACCTGCACACTGATGTTTTGTGGCAAGCTCACTAGTGATGAGTTGCACTCCTGGCCCTACCAAGTGTGTCAATGTCTGTGCGTCCCTGTGTGAGTGTGCCTGTGTTGACGCTGGTACCTGTTCATGCAGACAGGCACATGTACAACACCTACTGTATATCTACTGTATCCCTGTTGCAGATGTCACTCACCCTCACATATATGTTCTGAGTGCTCCACATCAGGTAACCCATGTGGTGCATCCAATAACTGCATCAAACTGTGATAGCACTACATAGTTGTTGTGGGTTTGATACTATGTGCTGGTAGGTGTGTGACACAAACATGCTTCAGTTTTACACCCCCACCCCTCCCTGACATGTATATGCCTCTGTCTGCCTCCCCCACTCCATCTCTGGTGGATGTGGACACCCACACCTGCCTTGCTTAGGTAGCAGCATGTGTATTTTATGTGATGCACATGATCAGCTGATGGCCTCTGTACGGATTGCAGTCCTCCCCTAGCTGATTGCATGTGGAATAGCTTTGGTAACAATCCCATAGCCAATTGCATGGAAACACATTCCAATACCTAGGAACATCATGGTGGTGTTGTGCCTTTTCAGTCACTGTGAGCAGGAACTAGATCTGTTGTTTGGCAAACAGCATCTCAGATGGAATGGGGATTTACCTGCAACAACATACACTGTGGAAAGAGGCAACAAACAGGAGGGGGATGTGCCTGACCTGACTACAGACTGTAAGTGCTGCTATTCTGCATTTGGAGTTATGTTGGTTTAATAGTGTTTGTCTGGATATGCCTGTCGTACACATAGTAATATCTGCCATGTCAGTTCCATGTATATGAGGAATCCCCATCTGCGGTCATCTGCAGACTGAGCAGTGTTGTGTCTATGGTTTCATGTGTTATCCACAGTGCATCTCTCTGTGGAATGCAGATGGTAGTATGAGGATTGCAGTCTGTAGATGGTGAAGGCTGTGACAGTTACTGACTTCATATCCCTCATAGGACATATGTTGCAACAAACACCGTTAAAATGGAAAATATACAAGGTTATCACAGCAACATGTCTATACTGGCCCTGTGTATGTGATGTCAGCCACACCACTGTCAACATTTATACATATGGCACGCATGAAGTGGTGCATATGTGCTGTATGCCATAAACAGTGTCATCATATCTGATAACAAGCCAGTGACATATAAGATTGCCACACATGTCATGTACAGTAGGGGTTATATTTCATGACATAAGCTGGACATTCTGTGGAGGTTTGTACAGTACTGAGGTCTATGTAGTGATGGTGAATGGCGGCAGTGTGTGTATTGTAAATATGTACTGTAGCCTGTGTACAGACTGTGGTAGATGTCAATGTCCTAGCTCCCCTTCTATCAGATGTTACATGCTGCCCCACTGTATGGTGCCATTTTGCCGTACATGTTTGTAGGTCCATACACACACATGTCCCATACCACAGACAGCTGTCAGACCAAACTGTGTAGCAGCCCAGTATATGTAGGGACATTCTGTGTCTGGCACATACGAGTATGGTGTAGAACTTATAGTCCATATACTGTAATATTATGCTAGCATACCATACGTGGCTGTGGCTGTGTTCACATTGGTTGTGGTTATGCACTGTCACACAGGTGTATCTTACCCTGTGCTGTGACATGGCTGTTGAGCCTGCTATATATGCAGGTACATTTGCATTCCCCCATACAAGATGTAGGCCAGTGATGAGTCAGTCTGCCTGTAGCCTGCACAGTGCATTGTTACATGCCTAGCAGCTTAGTGTACTTAACAAGTGGGATGTCATGTGCAGATACAGGCCAGATGTATTGCTGCTGGACCTCCCTTAAACGTCATGTATGTCAGACAGACCAGTGGGATGCTATACAATTGTTTGTCAATATGTAGTGGGTAGTATGTGTCCATGGCACCCTGTACCAGCAGTCATTATGTGTCAGGCCAGACAGGAGTGTGTAAATCCAACACCTATGATGCCAAATGTATACCAGTCGTTATGTGTTATACCCATCTACATGGCTGTCTACATTGATATTGTCAGGCCTGGTACACATGTGGTTTGCTAAGAGCATATGTGCATACCTGTGGACTGTACAGGGTGTTTCCAAAGATCCACATATAGTGGCCAATATCTCTGCTGCACTCCAAAGGGGCATTACATGCTAGCAGCAGTACTTTACAATGATTTCCGTAAGATGCCTGTCAGTAGCCAATGGCACACATGTTATAAGCAGATGTCAGCATCCACACACACCATGTCTGTGAAGACAATCCCAATGGCAGTAGCAACAGTCTAGTAATATACCTGCTATCCATACCTGACATCCACTTGCACTATGACATTGGGACTGTAGGGACTGGGGTACGGCTACACTCCATGTCCAGGACATATGGTGGAAATATATGTACATATACCTATCCAGATAGCCATATATATCTATATCTATCTATCTATATATATATATATATATATATATATATATATATATATATATATATATATATAAAATGACACGTGTACTACATTGAATTACCACTGTCATGGCAACCGCCCACTATAAATCCCTACAGCATGTGGCCATGGTCCCTTCATATTTCCTGTGTGATGGACATCCGTCCTGTGTGTGGGCATCAGTGATACAGGCAGCAGGTAGCAATACCTCTTACAGGAGAACATGCACACTTAGGGTTGACACATATTTGTAGGAGGTTCAGGAACTAAATACAGACTGTGGGTAGAGTTGTGTAATGCTTTGCATAGTACTGGTGTTGCAGGATGTGTGTGTGTGTGTGTGTGTGTGTGTGTGTGTGTGTGTGTGTGTGTGTGTGTGTGTGTGTGTGTGTGTATACTAGTTTACCTTGGAATGCAGTCTGTCTGCATAGGTCACTACTGTGGGCCTACCTCTTGCTGGGCAGAGGTATGCCTATCATGTGTTGTCCATCCAGCACACAAGCCCTGTGTCAGTTATGACACCGATAGTGTGTGTGTGTTGCATGCTACCAGTACATGGCTACATCCATGTCTATATATAACTTCAATTCCCTGACTAAGGGTATGTTCCAGACTATCCTGTAACACCAGCACCTTGCTTTGTGTATGCCAAAAGTGTTCCACATATATGCCTGTGTTCCAGCCTCTGTCCTCATCTACATACCAAGCTCTGCACATTTGTCATGCTGTTTGGGGTTGTTCTGTAGTGGGCTGTGGGTATATCACACTGCCATTGCTGACATTAGTACACTGCTGTTGTAGCCCCTGCACATACACTGGGGCTGGGGCCATATATCTGTGGGCATCACCTACACAACACATGTGCACTCTTATGCACTGCAGAGGCCAGTGTATGTAACAGTGGTATATGGTCTTGTATTATTGAGTCCAGGTGGGGAGCACCATAAATGACCTAGGCTGTTACAAATGTTGGCTTATCAGGGGTGAGCTGCTACAAGGTATGTGGATGTACAATACCGTATACACCACTTATATTGCAACTACTAACATGACTTGGGGTAATGCAAGCCTACTGCCTCCTGCAATACAGACTTTTCTGTGTGTTATGCCTTGTTATGTTCTGGGTACAACTCATTTGATCACAAAACGTCTTTACCTCCTACGGAGAATGTACAGAGTGTAGATAGAGGCTGCTGAACTACACACCTGCAGTACATACAGTTGATTGTGTGGTACCCTGTAGCCCAGTCTGTTGCCACTATTGTACATTCTGAAGGGCTTGGCTTGGACTGCAACAGCTGTGAACCTTTCCAGACTACTGTATAAATGTAACTGTTTCACAGTTGCAGTACTCCGTTTATATGGTTGTCAGTATTTGAACAGCTATATGATATGGCATATAGGACCGTTATGGTATACAATTAGTGTCCCATTTCTGCAAACCTATGTGTGGTGTCTTTACTATGACATTTCTATGGGTATATGTTGCAGACAATGATTGACATTTGTATGTTTAGCCCATACAATGTCCAGTTGTTCAGGTGTTAATTGTAGACATACTGGCTGTTCCATATTGTGTGCACCTCCTACATACGTTTCTGACTGTACATATATCTGCGTGTGTATGTGTAGTCACATGTATATATATATATATATATATATATATATATATATATATATATATATATATATATATATATATCAGCATATATGTGTATGTGTATCTGTAATCAGTATCCTGGGGATGTTGACGGCTTACACATATTACATGCCCTGTGGGAGGCAGACTGTACTTGGTAGTGTATTGCAGGGTGCAGGTGTTTGGCTGTGGGGGGATGCCTATTCGTACAAGACGTATAGTGCGTGGTGCCTCTCAACCCCATTAACGGTGAATGTGGACATTGGTGTATTTGTTAATCTGCAATTGCTATCTACAGAAGTATGGCCATAAATACCTACATAGATACATTTATCTGCTAACAGATATATAGGCATATGTGCATAGATAGCGATATATATTGTTGTGACTTTTGGCTTTTCCCAGTTAGGGGTCTCCACAGCGGAACTCCGGTCCGCTAATGATTGGCAGTTGATTTTTATGTACCGAGTTGCCAGCCCTGATGCACAACCTTCAACGAAGGTACGCCCATTCACGCATATCTCCATGCAGAAGACGCTCTAACTGAGAGTCGAACCGGACAGCGTCTTACTGTGAGGTGACAATGCTACCGCAGCATCACCACCGCGGAGCAATATATATGTATTTAGAGGTAGTAAAATAACATTATATATTTGAATACATGTGTATCTATACATATATGAGTATGTTGTATCTGTTAAGGTTGAACTATAGTTACACATGCAGACATCTATATTTTGGTATACATTCTCTGCACTGTTGCACTGTTGCATGACAGAACTGGCTGATATGTTTCTGAAACACTGAATATCTGTGTATCTGTCATGGTTTAGTGGTACATTGGTTTGTCTGGGGTGTGCAGGATCCTTGGTTTGAGCCTTGCCAGAGCTGTTTAATTTCTTTCTGGCCAGAACATGGCCAGTTGAATAGAGAGTCATTACAGCACTGTACAGCAGTTGTAAGCAGGTCTGTGTGTTCTGCCGAGCAAAAAAATAAACAGGTCCTGCAAGGCTTGTAACCAGGACCCTGCACATCATACACAAAGTGATTTACCACTAAGCCATGGCAGATATGCATAATCATGATGTTTCCACATATATATCATCCAGCCCAGGTATACAACACTACAGGGAATGTATTCCACCATGTAGATGTATTTGTGTATAAATATATTCATCATTGAATGGATATAACATATTTATATATGTAGATATAGGTATAGGTATATCTATATACATATACATACACACACACACACACACACACACACACACACATATATATATATATATATATATATATATATATATATATATATATATACATATAAGCCATAACATACATAGATATGCATACAGCCAATGATATGTATGTATATATCCACATGTCCACATATAGACAGCACTAGGAATGCATATATGTCAGCATATATATGACTCACCTTTCAAAGGGAGAAATCCATGTGTCCAAAAGCTGGTAGTCATAAAATATGTTCTCAACATTGCACAATCCTGCAATACATGCATAGAATGTGCAATGGGTGAATGTCAATATGCATTCACTCATTGCAGATTAGGCAATTTGGTTGCGGATGCCACTATAGTGGGTATGGGGAATAATTGCCTATCCCCACTGTAGTGCACACTAGGAGTTCGTATATCACAGTAGGGGGGTTGTGGGGGGCCCAGCCCCACAGAGGGGGGTACAGGGAGTCATGCACCCCACCATTACAAAATGCATTCCATGCTGCAGTTTGAGTCTCAGCAAAGGTGCCTGTAGAACTGCAGTTCTCTTAACTGTGGTGCAGTAAGAAATGATGGGTTAGTCCTTTCTGTTTGCAGAAAGGGTCATTCAAAGGAATGATTGTCCCTGTCAAAGGTGAACACATATATCAATATAGGCATATATGAACATACATCTGCAGATGGAACTGGGAACGTAACCACAACATATATGTCCAAATGCACCACTGATGGGTTTGAGAGAGCCAAACAACATACATCTGGCATGGATAGGTATCCCCCCCAGCCAAATACATCTGGCCTGCTATACAATACCAACCTTAACAGACCCCATAAGCAGGACCCTACATGACAAGGGCAGTACATGTTAAAAGTACTCCATTTCACCTGAAGGAAGTAAGGCTGGCATTACTAACATATCATGCAGTACAGTCAAGTGACATATCATGCTTGGGGGAACCCCCTGGGCAGGTGCAGTAAGTAGTTGGGATCCCTCATACAATCCAATAGCCCTACACCTGACAATGGTTTCACCAATGTTGGCAAGGACATCCACAAACCCACTATTTCAGCTGGGAACTACCACCTGGTAGCCTGATGACCGTGGTCTGCAGGGACATGGAACATACCAACAATGAACCCATGGCCAATGTTACTGGTTATCTCAACACATGGGAACCCATCAATATTGGACTTGTCAAAAGCAGAGAATACATCCTGCACCTGGTATACCTCCTCAACCCAATCATGACAGGTGTAAATGAGGGTTAGGAGGTGCACAATGCCTATGTAGACCATAGCAGGCTTTTGTACACCATCCTGCTTGTAGGAATGTGTGTAGTTGTTACTGGATCTACCTCCGTTCACAGGATATGTTTCCACCAAGACTGCTTGGCATATGCCAACATATCATAGGTGCCATCCCGTGGGCATACAGTCCTTCATAGGTCATAGATGTGTCAATGCTCTCCTCCACACTGTTGAGGCATGCAGCACTACTGGGGTTGCTATAACTCACTGGGTGTGGCTGTTGTGGACACGACTGCCATAATTGCAGTTACTGTTGCATCTATCCCCCCACATAGCTGTCTGTAATACTGTACAGTGTATGTAATCAGGTTGTTAGACGTTGTCTACACCATTCACAGTAGTTGAGCACCTCACACCCTCCTAAGGGGAGGGCTAAGCCACCAACATTGGCGCACACATGTAACTTAGGTGAGGATCGCTGTAGAGTGGGGAGAGGGACATACACCCTGCTGTTAGCATGTTCAATGTCATCCACATTGCAGACTGCATATATAGTACTGTGTGATTGTGCCTATCCTGTGTTGGTGGGATTACATGTGCAACAGATGTAGTACCTGCACAGGGATATACCTCCATGTGTACAGTCCTGTACCTGTACTGCATCCTAACCAAAGGCACTGTGTGTTTTACCCAGCCATGGCATGTGTACCACCCACTACACTTACTGGTGTTCACTGTAGAAGGCCTGCTGACACCACTACACCCATCAGCCATGTGGCACATGGACAAAGACAACACAATCTGAACAGATACTGGTGACAACAATACAACATTGTTAATTAAAACTATGATGTATCATGGCTGCACAGCTACACATTCAAAGATATTAGCATTCCACTGTACTGCTGACAACATGCTACACAACATTCCATTGCTACACTGTTGTACAGTCACCTGTACATCATAACCATATTAGCCTGTCCCTGCATCGATGTTACTGATGTCAGGCAGTGGCACAGGTATCATCATATGCACAGGGTGTGTTGTTGGTTTGCCAGAGGCCTAGGCTGAGCCATACAATTGACAATGTGTGTGTGTGTGTGTGTGTGTGTGTGTGTGTGTGTGTGTGTGTGTGTATGTATGTGTGTGAGGGGGTTGAGTATTGTTATGGGCCACTGGTGATGTCGTGTGTGCAGGTATGTGGTTGCCCTAGGTTCATTGTTTATGTGTGTGTGTTTGCATCAAAGAACTTCCTCCTGCATGTAGGTCAATGCACGGCTCCCAAATGAGATCAACAGTACAAAAAAACGGAGCCAGCAAATGGTGACTAAAAATGGGTATATTTAACAGAATAACATCCCAGCAAGTACAAACATACCGGTTTCGGCTGGTAACATACATTATGTTCACTATAATTGATTCAATACAAGAGGATCGCAAGAATAAAATTGGTTGGCATAATATATTAAACTGTAAAGAAAAGAAGTGGATAATTATACTAGGTGGTCTTTTTCAACCTGGTCTTAATGAGTATTTATGAGGAACAAACCAATGGGATTCAGGTTTTGCCTATTTAAACAGCTTGTAATGAGCTATATGTATACACTGAAGAAGGCTGTGTATGTTACCAGCCGAAACCGGTATGTTTGTACTTGCTGGGATGTTATTCTGTTAAATATACCCATTTTTAGTCACCATTTGCTGTGTGTCTGCATGCACACAGTTCCTCCATGTGGCTGCCCTATACAGGGAATTGTGGGACAGCTGCAGACTGTAACTGGCAGGGATTGCAGCTCACCATCTCCAGCCATGGACACGGGACCTGTGCCTGGCAGGGGTGCTACAGGCAGTATCAGGTAAAGATCCAGACTGAGTACTGTCCCCCGAGTTTGACAGACATCCACTGGATCCAGATTCCTCCTGGGACTGGCCAGGGCCATGTGCACTTGGTCTGCTCTGATGGGCTGTGGACACCCCCCCCCCACAGTGCTGGGGAAGATACTGCCACTACGGGAGTGGCTATGAGTGTTTGGACATCCACGGTGACCTCCAGCTGCTGGTGTTGCTGGTATACGTCCACATGGTTGTCGCAACTATCCCGCCCTGTCCTGATGCATGGACATGACATTCTGGATGAGTTCCAATGTCTCGCCCCACCATCTATCCATGACCTTAGTGTAATTAAGGATGGCACGTGCTAGGTCACGGATGCTGTCAGTTACAGAGGTGTGATGAGCCCTCTGCTCCCTTAGACCCTGCCTGGTGTACCGTTCCATTCATGCCTGTGCCTCCATGACAGTCTGGAACATGCGTGTGGTTGAAATAGATGTTGCACATCTGCCAGGTGCATGATGACCAGCAGTGCTCCTAAGAGCACCCCTGCAGATCTGCCTATATGATACCCCGCCAGACATCTGGCTATGGCTGCTATGTCCTGACACATGTGCCATAGATACCACACTGTCCTGGCCTATGCCAACTGTAGGCTGTCCCTCAGCTAGGCTAATGGTGATGAGGTGTGTAGAGGCAGTGTGACTGTGTGCGCAGATGGTATGGATACATGTGGGTTGTCAATTGGTGGCCCAGCTGCAGCCCCTGATGACCCTTCATGTGCCTCAACACACCTATCTTCATGGTCACTGTCTGTATTAGTGACATCAGATTCCCTGCGGGGGGGACACAGCCCCATCTCACCACCTGTGATGGGGAAACAGGGAACAGACTGTAAGACCTGTACAACACTGCTAAACAGTAAATACACACACACACACACACACACACACACACACACACACACACACACACACACACACACACACACACACACACACACATGTGTGTGTGCAGACATGGCCACACACACAGACATACACACATGCAGTTGACATACATGGCAAACCATACACTACACCAGACAGCACCTACAGACAGCTCCCACAACCCCATAACACACACGATAGCAGGCAATGGTGCAGTACAGTATCACACACATACCTGGAATTACACACATGTCAGCATGCAGGACATATGGGGCTGAACAGCATGCAGTGCAACTGTAGTCAATCCCCTTTACCAACATTATACATGGCTGTGATGCATGGCTTCTGTTTGTAGGTGATAGCCCTCCCCCTGGAACCCACTGCACCCATGTCCACAGCATTACTGTGCATCTGTTCAGCACCCTGGCATGTACTGTGAACCATACCTCACAGGTGTGCACACCATTGCAGGATGTGTCTGTGTGTGTCTGGTGTGTTTCCGCTGCTGCTCACAGCCTCTGTGTGTTCCTGGATCATGTGTGGATACGTGTTTAGTGACTGCTTGATGTGTATTCACATAAGTCATCATCAGTGGTTCATATATGAGTGGTAGATTACCATTAGACCAACCACAGAGACATTGTACTGTACCTATGGTAAATGTAGAGACCATTATTGACCATGATTGGACCCTGGCTGATGTTGCCTGTGGTACACATAGGTTCATAGGTGAGTACTGTTCAATTGGTCATGTGGCCTACATAAGCCTATCCACAGGGGTTCCATGCCATGCACCATCCACTAATGCTATTCCCCGATGCCCCTGTCAGGCTGTGGCACACACATGCTACCCAGGGTGTATTCCCCATTCCCCATCCAATTGTCAATTTTTCTGTCAAGAGGGCCAATGAGTAGCATTGCCTGACATTTATGGGTAGTCTGTTCTAGAGTGTAGTGATTCCCCAGGACAGGGCCCTATCCCTCCAGTATGTTCTGTGTAATGTGTTGGTTAGGTTTAGGACCCTGTAGCAAGTGTTAGCAGAGGGAGTGGGATGTCATTATATGTAGCATGTTCAACTGCTCTGTGTATGACATAGCTGTGTATGTTGGGAAGATGTCAACTGTGCCTGGAATGTGCACTGGAGTGTAGCCACAGTTGTCTGAGATGGACTGTGTATTGCATGTGTTTGAGGCTGGTAATCCCATTAGTGAGGTGTGTGCTGTGTCAGTGCACATGTACAACATGCATTATGGGTAGGTGTATTAGATGTGTACATGACCTACACCTTAGCTATGACATGCACAGTGAATTGCCAAGCATAACCTTAAACCATACTCACCGGTATCCGGCTGCTGCCTTGCTGGTATCCCAGAGGTACCTACATTGAGATGGGATAGTGTTGATGTCAGTGGCCACGGCTGTGGCATTGCTACAGGGTGACTGCAATATTACAGTACATCAACACCTGAAGTCCACAGTACTACAGTTTATGCATTACTCCTTATTGGTACTACACAGCAACATACCCCAAATCTCACACATGCATGGTCTACCTGTACAGATGCATACACTACAGTAGTCTACTGATATGCCCTAGAACCTTACCTGCATGCTCAATATGTGGTGTGTGAGTAGTACCCACCTCCATGACTATATAGGTCTGGAGCTCTTGCAGGTGGGCAGGTGCTACCAGGCTGATGAGCAGCTCCTCCACTCTGGTGAGGGAGGGAAATATGTTATGACCCCCCGTTGCAAGGTGGTCACCCTGCACAGCAGCGGCACAACGTCGTACTTGCTGGAGCATGTCACTACAATGGTGGTGGACCTGCTCATAGGTTCAGCTGTGCAGTCCCACCTCATTCACCCTGTGTACCACAACAGTCCACATGACTGTTCTCTCCTGCTGATCCATGCTTGTCCAAGAGAAGAGCAGCTGATAGTTGTGGATGATGCTAGTGATGATGATCTCCTCCTCAGCGGCACTTTATACGGGGTTTCTCGGGTGTGCCATACTCCCTGAAAGACATAATGATGGAAATATGTCTGAGCAACTCATATGTCAAGTTTACCATAATAAAATACACATATCAGTCTCCTGCCACCATATCAGCTCCAACATAATGTTCACACTATGCTAGTGGTATGTGTCCATTATGTGTACCATTGGGCCATATATTGTATTGTATGGGACACTAGAGTTGCAGGGCTGTTACATGGTATTTCACCTGCATGCCATTGTCACTGCAACTATGTTTCCACATATGCATGTGGTAGGCCTGCTATGTGATTGCTACACATCTGCCATTCTGTAGTATTGGGGATATCTATGCATGCTGTTGGACATGTTCTGGGAATGTGGGGACTATTACAGCCCACATTTGTTCCATGACAGTTACACACCAGTATGTGTAGGGGTTATTTGCCAGCAGGAACACCACTCCAACCTAATGTGCACATATTACCAGTCCACATCACATCCATGGCCCACCATGGAACCTCATTTTCTACTGTTCCATCACTACCTTCATGTGTAACCACCTCAGGGGATGGTGTCCCCCCATGGAGTATGCACAGACATGTGTCTGTCACCACATAGATCATGAGTATTGGGCATGGGGAGGTCCACAGTGACATGGGGTATGTGCTACATCACCTGGAGGCATGCAGTACACATACACAAGGTTCAACATGCATGTCCCTCCTGCCCAGTGCACAGCCCAGGCACCCTTATGTCCATGTAGATGCTGTTGTGACTGTCCATGGGTGGGCACCATGTTCCCATGTGGGGGCTCAATGGCCACCACATTCCAAATGTAACTACGCGTCCACAGTGTTTAACCACCACATGAGTCATATACCAGCCCTGTATGCTGTCTTGTTTGTCACCCAACCAGACCTACATACCAATATGTACCTAAAACCCTTCACCAACATATATATCCCACCATCCCATACAATGGCAATGTGTTCCTAACATGGGTTACACACCTCACTCCACACTCCATCTTGCAGCCATGTACTGGTGTGTAGGTATGCTGTGTATTGATGTGTGATGTTCTCTCACACATGTCATGGCAGAGAAAATGTACTGACATGTATATATACATATATATATATATATATATATATATATATATATATATATAAAACGAAACCACAAGCCCCAAAAATAGATCAAAATCCAAACAGCAGTCGGTCAGCAACTTGAAACAACGTGGAAAAAACTGGCATAAACTAACAAACTTTCACTTCCGATTAATTTATTAAATAAAACAAAACAAGGTAAACGTAAGCGCTTTCACGGACTGCCTGTCCGCTTCATCAGACGTAAAAATCTTATAGAGGCAGCAACCATTTATAGCACTAGTAACACAAAACAAATTGATTAATTAACAATTAGATGTAGTGATCAATTAAGATAAACTTGATATACTAACAACTATATAGAACTATATAACTTACTAAAATACATACATAGCATTTCCACAAAAATTTTAAAACCACATTGCCTGATTAATTTACATATAAACAAAGTAACTAAAACTATTAACATTAAAAAATAAAAACACATTACCTAAGTGATCTACCATTCAAAATAGGCTTGAGGGGGACCGTTTCATTTAAACCACTTCCACGATGTGCCCCCAATCTTAAAATCCATCTAACTTCCGCAGTTTCCGTCAAGTTAACAACATCTCCCAGCCTAGAATTGTCTTGTACTATATGTAAAATCTGAAAGAGGAAGATGTGTGTAGGATTGGTATTCAAAACATGTTTAGCAATGGCATTATAAACTTCATTTCTACGTATGCAATAATAATGGTCACGAATTCTTTCTTTCAAAGATCGATTAGTTTTGCCAACGTAGTAGCAAAAGCAAACTTGACATTGTGCAACATATACTAAATTCCTAGACGTACAAGTCCCTGAGCATCTAATGCTCCAAAGGACCCCTGTATCTGGGTGTCTAAAAAATCTAGATTCATTAATGTATTGACACTGCTGACATTCATTACATTTCTTTGTACCTAACTGCCAGACAGGGCAGCCTTCCAATTGAGTAGGATTAGTATAGCATAACTTCTGTTGCAATGTTTGACAGTTGCTATAAACAAAGTGTGGACAATTACCTACTAACTGTTTTGTTCTATCGTCAGAGGTTAAAATATTCCAATTGTTGGACACTAAATTTCTAATTTTGGTAATATTACTACAATAAGGAAGAATAATCGGAACATTCCCATCCATCTTATTTCTCTTAGCCTGTCGATTAGTACTCTCTGGGCCAAAGTATGGTTTAGCTCTATTTTCTCTATGATATGTCATTTGAGTATATACCTGATCTATCTCCCCTCGGGTATAGCCCCTACTCAAAAAGCCATTCCCTAATGTGCCCATTTCCTCTGCAAAGATTCTATCATCACAACAAAGACGTGATGTTCTCATGGCTTGCCCCTTAATGATGTTAGTGAAGCAAGCCGGATTGTGCATACTCAGTCTATGCAAATAAGACGGTTGATAACAGGCCTTCCTAAACAATTTGGTCTTAACCTTAGCATCTTCTACATAAATATTTACGTCCAGGAAATCAATACTGGATGTAGAGAAAGTGCCAGAGAACTTTAAAAATGGACAAGTAGAATTTATATGACTAAAAAAGTCAGAACTCACAAAATTAGCATCATCAATCACAATGAACAAATCGTCCACAGTGTGGCATACTTTGTCCAGACTTCTTGCATTAACAGGTTATGTGGTGTGATAATAATACATTTCCTGTACTGCTGACTGATGTGCTGCAGGATATGTTTGTGAAAACTTTACGTTATGTATATCTGCCATGGTTTAGTGGTATATCACTTCGTGTATGGAGTGCAGGGTCCTAGGTTTGAGCCTTAGAGAGGCCATTTATTTTGTTACTGGGCAGAACAAGGAACATTGGCTACAGAGTGATTAAGGCACTTTTAAGCAGCTGTAAGCAGGTTTGTGTTAGTTTGCGTGACAGTAAGCACTGCCATCCTCCGCTTATGTTTTCTTACAGTCAGTTAACTTCAGATTTCTCAACCTGTGTAGGCATAGCTTACTCCCGCGCAAACCCGCTTACCGCTGCTTAAAAGTGCTTACTGCAGCTTACCCCAGCACTAATTCCTTTAAAAGAAAAGAAAAAGGGGTTGATAGGAAAATGGTGAATAAAGGGTCACATAGAGGGAAAGACAGTAGGGAAAATAGCTAGACATGTGCAAGAAGGGTATAGGAAAGGTCCATAGCTGCCCATTTCTTCTAAAGCAACAGCTGTGCATATACTCTATATTTGCAGGTACATTTGGACCCTCAAACTCCTGGGAGAGGGGTGAGGACAACATATATTCATTGTGATGCCAATTAGACCAGATTACATGTGTCCAGTGGACATGTGCGCAAAATGGACAGCTATGTATAGGGCAAGATATTTTTGCGGGAACAGATTGCCCTTTTTTTTCTTTTTTTCAGGTTAGAGTGGGATGTTGCGTAGGGGTAGTAGGTATATTTGGGGAGGTAGGTCGGGTAGGTTAACAGACAAGATACACAAGACATATACAGGGCCGGTATATGACACTTGTGGGGGGTAAATACCTTGGACGGGGAGGGGTGTTTGGAAGTCGCAAGCCCATGAGCCCCCAACTGGAAACAGTGGGACTGAGGTCCCCACCCATGGGCAGTCACCACTGCACCTTCACAGCCCCAAAGGTGGCTGTGCTAGGGGCTGTGTAGAATGGGCAGTCTCACCCTCTACCCTCAAGCTGGTATAGCTGCTCTCGATACTTCAGATCAAGCTCCTTACGCACCACGGCCTGGACCTGTTGACGGGTGACAGGTTCCCATCTGTGCCTGCACTGAGGGGGGGCAAGCCCCATCCCCTGCAGCGGTTCCACCTGAAGGTGATGCAGGGCCCACAGAGGAGGAGGTCCCAGGCTGGGCCCCAGATGTGCTGTTGTCCAGTGCCATGGCCAGCTGAGTTGGGACAGATAAGTCCGCTGGGACTGGCCTTCCCATACGAGCTGTGTTGTCACAGGTTTATGACAGATATGGGTTAGCAACAGTCAACAGCATTCAGGATTAGTTATAACAGCATGCATAGGTATTCCCATTAACCCGACACACCAGAATTAACACAATTGCAGAGCAAGCCGATGACATGCATATATGGAACAACAGTGGCCATTAGAGGAGCATGCAGGTTTCATTGATGGCAACAGGCCACCAATATGGATGTATTTTCACATGGCACATGCATAGAAACAAATGTGAATATTTATAAACCATTAGGACATATGTCCCAACAATAGGTTGGAGTGTACACATACCAGTTGAGGAGTGTCATTGGGTTAATATGCACATATAGTAGGGGTGAGAGAGATTTCAATTAACAACTAATATCTCCTTGTAGTTTTCACAACATTCTCAGCCACTGCAGTGGTCTTTCGCTTGCATGTATTATTACACTACACAATGGTCTTATATTGTACACTGGTATGTTTATATATTATTATATACGTGACCTGTGTCTTACATACAGACGTGACAGGCTGCAGGTGTTAATACAACATATGTTGAGAATTGCTCTCATACACTTTGGGTGAGGTGCTACAATGACAGGTTTGTTTCCCTATACAATCTCTGACTATGTACATGTTTGGATATCAGTTATATGTGATTGACAGCTGCCTACAATTCTTGGAACATCACACTGGATTTTTAAAGGAACAGAGTACCAAGCTGGTGATTAGGGCCATTTATCTGAACATGCTGGACAGATTGGAACAGTTGTGGGGTATGAATATGCATACAACCTTCAGTTTGAACATTCTAGCAAATTCCGTACAGTTGTTGGGTGTAATTATGCATACAGCTTTCTATCTGAACATTGTATCAAAATCTGTACTGTTGTGGAGTATGATTATGCATACAATGTAATAGCACTCCCAGGAGTCAAACCCCTGCTGTGTGTGACAAAATATTATAGCTAACATTACAGTACACTGTGCTATCAGAGAATTGCTGTACAGCTTTCGACTGTTTTCTATCCAAGTCTCCCTAACTTGTACAATATAACTGACCTCTTGGCACTTCCAACATTGCTATGCAGAACTTCATGCCCATTTTATCTGCATACCACAGTGTGGGTGACACAGCTTAAGATACAACAGTACTATTTATAGTATGGAACAGATTGCCAACATATGAGAGAAGAGTAAACAGAAGCACTCCAGGGGGTTATACCTTTATTCACAGACTATTACACATTTATTTCTACTGGTACAACACTTTCTGAGGCTCTTATATTTATTTGTTATGACAGTACATGCAGAATGATTACTAACCTGCCTCGCAACGCAGCCTTTGCAGCCTAGCATCATGGGCTTGCTGGTTCGCAGTCCGCTCATCTGCAGCTGTCAGAGAAATGCAGTGATATTTAGCCATACCTATCCATCGTATAAACAAGCTAGGCAATTATTTACTACTTAGTAGAATGAGTACTTAGTCCTGGGGCATTGGGCATCTGCTCAGACTCCTGGATCCACTGTTCCAGTACATCTCCCCTCCACCACTTCAGGTCAGTATGGTGGTGCCTGACCTGTTCCCCAGTCTGGGGGATACCTGTGGCACTGGTGAGGTCATGAACGAGACTGTCCCAGGCCTCAATTTTATACTGCGAGCCCTGGTACTGGTCCTGCAGTAGTCTCTGATCATGGTGTTTTACCAGGAGCTATACCATGATTTTTGACTCCTGGATGCCCCATCGCTGCACTCTAAATCGAGTACCTTCACCCACACCATCCATTCTGCCTGCAGTAGGAAGCTACAATCAGTTATGAGAAGTATTCCCTCCTGTGGGGTTTAAATACAAATATAAATTTTCATGCACTTTCCCATGATTGGCTGGTTTTGAAAAGGCTAAGCTATAGGTATACCTGCTTACATAAGGTTAGCACTGCTTAAAGAGGTTTACCAATAGGCAGATTGAATTGGCTCCGCTACACATTGCTTACACTTCTTAACTTGAGCTGTGCTGTGGTTAGCATTGCTTAATAGTTAATTAGCACTATATTTGGCATTTGGCAATGATTTATTCTACATTACAGGTTATATATGTGTCTGGTATCCGTGATTCATGTGTCCATACACTGTATGGGGACCTGGGAATTCTACACTTTATTACAATCACACCTCAGATCTATGCTTACTGCAGTACTCCAGTTCACATATTTATGTCCTGTGGCAGGTTATACAACATCACAATGTACATAGATTCCGTTCACATGTTTGGTTTGATTTTCCTGTGGTGAGGATTAGTTTGCTGATACCTCATTTATGTGTATTGTTATGATGGCTTACTGGTTAACTGCTGTGATTGTGGTGTACAGGGCCCTGAGTTCGAGCCTTGTAGAAGCTGTTTATTTAGTTGCTGGGCAGAACACAGGCCATTGGGTACAGAGTAATTAAGGCACTTTAAAGCAGTTGTAAGCAGGTGTGTGCGGGTTTGTGAGAAGCTAAGCAATGCTAACCTCTGGTTATAGTTTCTTACACTCAGCTTTTATGTTGCTTAATTTATGTAGGCAATGCTTACTCCCATGCAAATGCACTTAAACACACCTAGTACTGCTTATTTTTGCTTAACCCTAGTGCCTTATTCATTACGACACTGACACTTCACATGTGCATTTAATGCAGTACTCCAGTTCATATTTAAATGTTATTATGTAGGTTATATGGCAAAAAGATGTAAATATAGGTTCATATACAGATATCACATGGAAAACAATATGTGGTGCAGTGGGACTCGAACCGGGAATGGCTGTTCGTTAGGCGGATGCTCTAACCACTACACTATTGCTGTGCTGCTTCATTTGCATATATATTCCTTGTTATACTTTTCAGCCTTTTCTGCTGCTTTAACCATAGCTAAGCGATAGGCAAACCCATGCACCTACAGTTAGCTGTACTCGGGGTTTAAAAAAAAATAAATAATAGGGTTTCTACATTTTATTTGACTGTACTGTTGCTGTTGAACACATGGGGACTGTTGGTGGGGATATGCGGAAACTTGTGACAGTCTCACTAATTTATTTACACATTCTTCTGTTCTACTTTGCAGGGGCGTGTTTATTCTGAGAGCTCTGCTCTCAGACATGCCACCTGCATGTGTCCACGCTCCATGTAGCATTAGGAGTTCAGGCAGCGCACCTTCATTAATATGCATGGCACGCTGCCGTCCTCTTCTTAAACTGCCGCTTCCATGTAGGACTAGATTAGTCCTGCATGGAAGTTCAGTAAATCTGGGGGAAAGAATTGGTGCTTAAAAACAATTTTATTTACTTTGAAGGTAAATATTACTATCAAATGGATGGTGTGGCTATGGGCTTTGTGCCCCTATATTTGCAAATATAGTGTTATTATATAGGGAAAACATTTTTTGTTCCTATCATCCTTTTTTCAGCAACATCCAAGCATATTATTGTTTTTTGTATGATATATTTATTGTTTGGAGATGGCATGTGGAGGAAATCGAGGCCATTATGACATTTATTAACAGCACCACTGAGTTCCTTATTTTTACTCATAACGTGGAAACTTTGCACACACATTTTTTGGATGTTAGAATTTTGAAGGATGTAAAAAATTGTAGGTTTGTATCCAAATTGTAAAGAAAAAAACATTTTTATATCTCTTATTTACATTTTAAAAGTAATCACCCCTTTCACCAAAAGAAGAGTATAGTGAAGGGGCAGATGGTGAGGGTTGCAAGAATGACTTCTGCTAAGGAAGATTTAATGGAAGAATTAAATTTTATCGAATCTTTATTTTTGGCCAGAGGCTACCCCAAATCTCTCAAGTCATTAAAAGATGAAATTCTTGATGGATGGGGGAGCACATTTGTACCCCTGATTAGTTCACCCCGACCAGTACCCCACACAAGTAACCCCACTTCTCAGGATGGTTGGGGGGTTGTAACCTAGAAAGAACATTGCAAACCGGGACCCTATCTACTGCTTAGGTACAATCAGGACACACAGGAAATTAGAAATATTTTTGTAAGTACTGGGACATGGATGAGTCCATGCCTAACAGTTTAAAAGTGTTAAAGAAAATATTGAAATTTAGTTATAGGAGAGGTTCCAGTTTAAAGAATATATTTTAAAAGGGCACTAACCTCTCTGGAAAGGCTATTAATAGATAAAAATATGGTACATTTAAATGTGGGAGATGCCCACAATGTCATTTTGGTGCCAACACCGGACAGTTGTCCCTTCTTTGGCCTAATATTAAACTAACTGCTGCTGGATACCACAACTGTTTTTCAAGGGGAGTAGTTTATTTACTATATTGTGTTTCTCGCTCCTCATATTATGTGGGTAAGACAGAATATAGTTTAAAGCGCAGGATTTATGAACACCTATACAAAATTAACCATAGAAAAGAATCCAATGCTTTATGCAAACACAGCCAGGTATGTAAAGGGGCTGATTTTAGATTTTGGGTGTTGGAACAAATTATACCCCATGAAAGAGGGGGTGACTGGGTTTTAAAATTGGAATACTGTGAGTTGAGGTGGAAATTGCATTTACATGAAGGGGTACCACCAGGTTTAAATGATTATTTTTACATTACTCCAGCCCTCAATTTGAAAGCATTAGAGTATTTAAAAACATGTTAAAATTTGTTTTATATGACCTTTTAGTAGAGTTATACATATGTTCTTTCAAATGTATATTTTTTCAAATGTATTTATTTGTGGGGAACATATGGAAGCCAAATGTTTTTGTATGTGATATTTTACATTTTTATCTTGTGTATTGACATTCATTTTGCTTTACTGTTTCCCAGTGTAACCTACCTTGTCTTATTCTGTATTTATCTTGTTGGCCCTTTAAGATTGGAATGGTGATTTATTATGGCAAATTTTTACTACCAATCAGGTTTGTCAATGGATTTTGTTATTCTGATGAAGTCTCTGGTGTAGGCAATGAAAACATTTAATCAATAAAACTTTACATGTGTATTTTAGTCATCCTGATGTTTGCAGCCAGCCTGGATGCTTTGTTGATTTAGTAGAGCTGTTTGCTGGGCTTGCCCATTTTTTTATGTGTGTTAAGTTGGTGGGTATTGGGGTGATGAGTGGTAATTCTGTGTGTGTATACAAGGAGATGGTCACTTAAGGAGTTAGGAAAGCTTCCCCTGATAGTATATTCAGTGGGATCTGGGACTTAAATCCAATCAAGAATTGTGTCCTTATTGCTTACTTTGTATCTAGTAGGTGTTGTGGTTATTTAAGTCAAACCAAATAGATTTATGCAGGATGAGGGACTGCCAGAGGTTCCATTTTGCCAGTAAATATTGACATCACCCGGAATTAAATTGTAATAGTACTAAATAACAGTAAAGAAATTCTTCAAGAATGGGTATGTTGTTTCCTGGGGGGGGGGTAAAGTAGAATAGTATAGAGTTTTTTTTAGAGTTTAGCTTTAAAAGTGCAATGAGTATTTTGGGTGAGTGAAATTTGGGGATGAAGTTGGAACAGCAGGCAACGTTATAGGAGATAGAGCACAGTAGTGTGACTCCACCTCCTTTTTATGGGGTCAGTCAGTCCTCATAATGTTATAGCCTGGAGGTAGTATTTCTATATGTTTCATGTTGGATTTAATCCATGTTTCAGTGATGGCTGGGATATCTGGGGAATATAGTGATATCCAGGCATATAGATCAGTAATTGTATTACAGATACTATGAAAATTTAATTCTACCAGACTTATTTTTGGGCTGGACTTGTGCTTGACAGCTTGATAAAGTGGATGAATGGTATGACTGTGAATAGGAATTGGATTGGGTGGAAAATATCCTTGCATAAGGAGCAAAGGATGCATTAGAGGTGGGATAACATAACTGAAAGAAAAGTTACCTGGACTGTTATGGTGCTACAGGAACTGGTAATGTTGAGGTTTAGGTTTAGATTAGGAGGGCCAGGGTTTGGATAAATGTCCCCACACACTTGAATCTTGAGTCCCAAAGCAAAAATTTGGAATAATTCTTAAGGGTGGGTATAAGCAGATGTTTTGTTTTGAGGGAAGGGCAATCACAGTGAAGTATTCTGTATTTAAGACAGAGACTAGTGGAGAAATTGAAGAAGCTATAGAAGACATATTTGAATAGTTAAAATAATTGTTTCTGTTAAGTAGGAGGCAGGAGATTTTGGTTGTTGCAATGTAGTTTAAGGGAAATTGATAGTATATTAAGTGGGAGGCCAATACTAGAATATGAGAGAATAGTATTAGGAACAGCATTTTGTTTCCAAGAGTTACTGATCAGGGAGAGGGGGCAGAAGACGAGAAGACTAGGAAAAAAGTATTTTATTTGGAAACATAGGTTGAAAAGTGAAAGGATTTGGAGTGAGGTAAAAGGATAGTTGATGTCTGGGATGTACAGAAAGAAAGTGAGATGATTAAGAGATTAGGTAATATATTGTGAGGTGGAGTTTTTAACTATCTTGACGCTGAGTGGTCAAACTTATAGGGTTTGGCTAGGATGGATGTGAGAGAGGCTGAGATGATTAAGAAATTAGATAATTATATTATGGGGGAGATGTTTTGTACTATCTTGATGCTGAGTAGTCAAATCTGTTAGGGGTAGAATATGGTGCAAAATAAATGGAGAGTAAGGAGGGGTGGGGATTGTGGGGGACACAACAGATTTAAATGGCATAGTCTTTAACAGTGTAGTGTAATCTTCTTGGCTAGAGCTTGTTCCTTTGAGTTAATGAGTTAATGAAGGTGAACCTTCCCTTTAAATGTGATGTGAAAAGCAGAGAGTGAAAGGAAAAAGCTAAAGGATCAAACTAAGACTATGGTTATCAAATACAGACTATGCTATTATTCAATTACATTAATTTATGCAAGTTTACTAATCCCTGCTATACAAACAACAGTTTAAGCACCATCAGCATAAAACATTAAATCAAAACCAATGTGCCCGGTGAACACAGATGTCTGTCATTTAAGTTGTGGCAATAAGCTGAATATAAAAACAAACATCTGTTGATAACACATAACATTACATTCCACTCAAAATTATGTAACAATTTTATTCATAATAAATCCCTGTGTATTACACATACCTTGCATATGTATTATGGGAAGATGGACATAACATTAGTATGCCTGAGTGTCATAAGGTCTATGCATCTAAACCTGAAAATTTAAAAATACTAATAAGCTATTTCTGGAGACAAGTCATAACACATACCACTCCCCCTCACTGCTCCCCATGCCTGTGTATGCACAAGGATCTATTGCTTAACAATTTTCAGCAGCTAAAACAGAAAAAAGGTGATGTATTACTGTAAGAAAAATATGTATTCACATATATAGTAAAATATGTATTCATATATGTTTTAGCATCATGCTTGCTGCATTAGAAGCCTAAAAGGGTTAACACCTTTATTCTGCTACAGGCTTGAAAATAATTGCATGTACTTTCTGACTTTTCTTCTGGTCAGCTCAGTGAATGACCTTGTTCATACACTGAGAAACAGATGATTTTGCTAGCGTTAGGAAAATAGAACAATACAGTATTCTGAAATGTTATTAGACTTAAGCAAATAACCTTGTTCATGTTGAGTGAACACTGCAGCTGTAGAGGAACTAGATAAGACTATAGGCTGTAATCAGTATATGCTTTGTGCTCGAAGTAAGAAAGAATCACAAATTGTAACACCAAATCGTTACGACCGGTGGTCAGCAAGGCCACGTTGTTTTTGAGAAAACTTTCTCATGGGAACATTTGTAATTGTTATATCAGCAGAAAAACTTAGTAAACACCTGTTTTAGAACAATGCTTAGAGTTATATTTGACTACGTCAGCTTAGAGGGCAATGGCTTACAGAACAGTATAATAATGAAGTATTTCCTGTATAATGTCAGACAAATTTCTGAACTGCATTTTTGTCTCCTTGTACAAGAATAAAGGAACTTTAACTGAACCTTGGCTGCATTGATCTTTGATTTTTCCTTTGACAAGTTGGTCCTTCGTTGACTGGAAACCTCTCGGTTATCCTGGATCAGACAGGCCTGGTGGCTTGAATCCGTACGGAAGAAGTTACTGAAACGGTTCTTGTTCGAAAAGACCTCCGACTGAATTGTCGTATAAACAGAGGCCGGCCACTTTCTGATCTGCGGCTGACGGGCAGGTTTCAATCGGACCGGGGTGATCAATTGCTGAGGCTCAGGTAAGGTGATTCTACTTTTTTCTGTTTTAGATCAGGGACTTGATTGTATTTGTTCAGTCAGGATTTTTGTGTAAATCCAGGGACAGAAAAATTGCTATCTTGTCATAGATCAGGAAAACAGAATAAGTAGGCAGGTAGTCTGAAGGGACTATAAAATCTTCGTGGTACCATGTTAAAAATAAGAAGGGTTATGTAACATTTATAAGGTTAGGACAAAATGGGTAATAAGTGTACAAAGCGACCCCAAAATCCGCCATTAACCGAAGACGCAGAATACATGCGGTCACAACGTGCCGATAACATTAAGTACTACACAAAGTGGGTTAATAAATATGAATTTGATGGTAAACTAGAAAAATCCTCACTTGTCAAACTTTTAAAACAACTCAAAACTGATTCCAAAGGGCAGGTAAAAAGACAGCGCAAATTAGGAATTCCTCAGGCACACAGTTGGATTGAGGAAGCGAACCGCAGGGAACAAATAAATAAGAACTCAAAAGCAATGTTTTTAGATAAAGAGGATAATAACTTGGTTATAGCATCAGCCCCTCCACCCCCTCCGCTTCCCTTGCCAGAATATGAAGCGAGTGAACAGGCAGGTCCACCCCCATGATACCCTGCTGTTCCGTCAGGTAGAAGTGTTACAAAAGCAGAGCCATTTGTCAGAGACCCTGTCGAGACTAGGTCTCGAACACTCAGTTTGAGAGGGGATATTGAGTTATATCAGATAAATAAAAATTTGCGATCTATGAGTGAAGAAGAGATATGCCCACTCATAGAAGTACCAAATCCTCAGGCAGGACAAGGAGGGCAGGACCCAACTCACCTAATATACAGACCATGGACAATGGAAGATATCCGGAAAGCCACAGAGGGAATTCCCCATCCAAAAGTTAATTTTAGAAAGTTTTTAGAAGACTTGGAAGGCATGAGGTTAAGTTATCACTTAAATGGAGAGGAAGTAGAAAAAGTAGTCAGACAAATAGTGCGACCAGATTGGCACATGATCAGTGGCAACTGGAATCCCCGTGATGCTGCACTTAAGCCCCTCCCACATAGCAGAGCAGAGTTAGACAACAGAGTGAAAGGTCTAACAGACTGAATCTCTGAGAAATGGAAGCCTAGGGCGGACTGGACGTGCATTAATCAATGCATCCAACAAGAAGGTGAAATGGTTGATAGGTATTATGCCAGATTATTAGAATGTTTTAATAACCATTGTGGACTGCAGGTTCCTGAAGACCAGACACAAGATTCCCCATATGAGCAGCAGTTAAAGAATGCATTTTTAAAAGGCAGTATTGCACCCATAAGTAGTTTTATTACAAAGCACATGGTAGACCATCGTACAAGCAGATTACAGTCACTGCTTGAATATGCTAGGCATGCTGAAATGCATTTTAATAACAAAAAGAAAAAGAAAGCCCAAGTATTTGCTGTAGATGACGGAGAAATTTATTTAGTACAGTCCGGGAAGAAGGGCAAGAAGAGTGCCCAGGGAAACAAACAATCTGATCAGCGATCAGAGGACTTTGAAGGGCGAAAGAAAAGGGGTGAATGTTTCAAATGCGGTAAAAAGAGACATATGGCAAGGGATTGCAAGAAAAATAAGAAGGCAGCTATGGAGGATAAAAATGAAGAGGGTGAGGACTGACTATATGATAGTCAAGAATCACTAGATAGGAATAATGAAGAAAGGACAAATGAGAATGTGATAGACAGAGCAGAGAATGTATTAGGAGAAATAGAGGAAGTGCAGGAAGCTACCGATAGTGAAGACAATGAAATGTTAGACCTAGCCTTATTGAGCTTGGAGCTCTATTTGGCTGACATGAAACCAGAAGTTACACTCCTGGTAGAGGGGAGGGAAGTCAAATTTATGTGTGACTCAGAGGCATCACGAACCCTGGTACACCCCTCCAAACTACTGGAGAATTCAGAGTCACATGATTACATATTAGTGAAAGCAGCTAATGGACAGCTGTATGGGGAGCATCTCTCCCATAATATTGCGATAACAGATCCTGTTTCAGGATTAACCCAGAAAAGTAAAATTGTTGTTTCTGCGAAATGCCCAGTGAACCTTTTGGGCAGAGACCTTATGCAACTATTTGGCATAGCAGTAGTCCCGACCATGCAGGGTATGGAAGCACAGTGACAAATTAATACTTTTGCAGTGCAGTCGGAGGGTGAAACATTTTATTGGTACAGCCAGGACTTGGTTACGACCGGTCCTGGGGCAATAACTGGAGAGTTAATGAATGTAGCTATCAGTAAGTTCCCCTCCCTTTGCATTGACATACAACATCTGTTGCACTGTACTCTGTATTATTGTAATACACCGGGACCTGACAAAGAATATGAGCAAGAATTGTTTAAAAAACGTGCAAACAGATTAGTATTGCGTAATCTGTACTGGGACATGAAAGGGAACAGTGTAGTTAGCTGTTCATTGCCCCAGGAGTTCTTTGCACTGTATAAATCAAATTGATTACCACATGTTAGTTTAACTAAGGACAAGAGTATGAAATGGGCAGATCTAGGAGAAAAAGTCACACAATGGGAAAAGCAGAGAGTCAGAACTATCAGAACAAGGAGTACAAAGACAGAAATTGAATTGGATAACACAGACACACCCAGCTGTACACTTGCAGTCAAGCGGGGACAGCTGAGAAGCACTCTTATTAGAAGAGGAAGAAAAAGCTTTATTAGACATACTAGAAACTCTCTGGTCAACAAGAAAATCAGATGTAGGACTTATTCATACAGCAGGACCAGTGACCATCATGCCAAAATCAGTGTTTAGACCACAAAAGAGGCAGTACCCCTTAAGAAAAGATGCAGAAGCAGGTATTAAACCTATCATAGCAGCTTTACTTAAGGAAGGAATACTGGTGGAATCTCCTGATTCACTGTGTAACACACCCTTATTCCCGATTAAAAAAGCAAATGGAGAATGGCGTATGGTCCAAGATTTGCAAGCTGTAAATGACGCAGTAATATCAAGGGCACCTACGGTGCCAGATCCACACACCCTATTGAATGATCTAAAGCCTCAACAAAAATATTTTTCTGTGGTAGATATTAGCAATGCGCTCTTTTCAATACTGATACACCCTGACAGCCAGTATTGGTTTGCATTTACATTTCAGGGGAAACGCGACTACCACAGAGATATTGTGAAAGTCCAATGATATTCTCACAAGAGATGGCAAGTAACTTGGTGGGGTTTATCCCACCAAAAGGTAGTCAGAGTTTACTTTATGTTGATGACATCCTGCTGGCAGCCACCACCCAGCAAGATTGTAAGGAAGACACTATAGCATTATTGAAATTCTTAGCCGCTGAAGGACACAAAGTAAGCAAAAATAAATTGCAGCTTTGGAGAAAAAAAGTTAAGCACCTTGGATATGTAATATCCAAAGAGGGTAGGACATTAGATGAAGACAGAAAAATAGCAATCTTACAAGCACCAAAACCCACAACCAAGAAGGAAATGATGTCCTTTCTTGGTACAACTAATTTTTGTCGGAGCTGGATCCCAAACTATGCTTTGGAATCTGCACCGTTAACCAACCTGATTTTTAAGAAGCCTATGACAGTGCAAGATTTGATACAATGGACACCAGAAGCAGAATTAGCTTTTTGTAAACTGAAACAGTTGATAGCATCCTCATTAGTTTTAGGATTACCAAACTATCATAAACGTTTCTTCCAAACTGTAGATTGTAAGCAAGGTTATATGACGTCAGTATTGACACAACAGCATGGGGACAAGCAACGCCCCATTGCTTACTATTCATCACAACTGGACCCAGTGGCGCGGTCTTTGCCCCACTGTGTACAAGCAGTAGTTGCAGCCGCAATGGCAGTGCAGGCTTTGGCCTCAGTAGTATTATTCCACCCTCTCACATTGAGAGTGCCTCATGCAGTCACGATTATTTTACTGCAAGAGAAGTAGCATATCTTTCCCCTGCTAGGCATCTATCCTGTATGACTATCTTGTTGAGCAACCTCACATGACAATTGAACGTTGTACAACTTTGAATCCATCTGCCTTGCTCCCAACTCCTGCAGATGGCTCACCGCACAGCTGCCTGCAGTTAATTGAGCAAAGGACACTGCCCAGAAAAGACCTCACGGATGTTCCCTTGGATGATGCTGAGGTGACATATTACGTGGACGGCTCATGCAGAAAGGGTCCTACAGGACGGACCCTAACAGGATATGCAGTAGTTTCTGATACTGCAATTATAGAAGCAAAACCTTTACCACATAGCTTATCTGCACAAGCAGCAGAATTGATTGCCTTGACACGAGCATGTACCTTAGCAAAGGGTAAATGTGTGAACATTTTTACAGACAGCCATATGCTTTTTCTACTGTACATGTTTTTGCGCAACAGTGGAAAAATCGAGGAATGGTGACATCTACTGGCAAACCGATTAATCATGCACAGTTTATTTTAGATTTGTTAGAATCAATTCAGTTACCTCAGAGAGTAGCTATTTGTAAATGCATAGCTCATACCAAGCAACAAGATAGGATTTCAAAAGGCAATGCGAGAGCTGACACAGCTGCAAAGCAAGCAGCCTCAGAAGCATTTCTTTTGAATGAGGAATTACAACCTTCTGAGATTTTAGACTTAGAAATGTTGAAAACAATGCAAACACTTACTACACAGGCAGAAAAACAAAAGTGGGTAAGGCGAGGAGCACTCCTCAAGGAAGGACTGTACATCTCCAAAGAAGGAAAACCAATATTGCCATTTAATTTGTTTAGATATGCAACTTTGTTGAGCCATGGGCAATGCCATGTGTCAACAGCGGGGATGGTACAGTTAGTCAACCGGGTATTCACTACATATGGATTTACAAACTATACAAAAAAATTGTGTTTATCATGCCACACTTGTAACAAACATCATGCACAGGGGGCGTTAAAGCCCAAGCAAGGGAGTTTCCCTACACCACCGTATCCATTTCACGCTATTTGTATGGATTTCATAGAATTGAGTAAATGTGAAAATAAACGTTACTGCCTTGTCACTGTAGATGTTTTCCAAATGGGTGGAAGCCTTTCTGACTAAAAATCCAGATGCAGCTATGGTTGCAAAGGCCCTGGTTAAAGAAATTATTCCTAGATTTGGTATACCGGAAAGGATCTACAGTGACAATGGCACACATTTCGTAAATCAAACTATACAACAACTCAGTAGATATTTTGGAATTTCTTTAAAAAACCATTGTGCATATCATCCTCAATCTGCAGGGTTGGTGGAGAGGCACAATGGGATTTTAAAGAACAAGCTTAGGAAATTGATGTCAGATACAAACAAGAATTGGGTGTACTGCCTGCCCCTGGCACTGTTGAGCATGAGAACTGTTCCAAATGCGAAAGAATTGACTCCTTTTGAGATAATATTTGGGAGGGCATACTATACCCCTCAGTGGAAATCTCTCATGCCCACAGACCAGGAAGCAGACTGTACACTAGCAAGGTATATGGGACGTATGATGAACTCTAAACATCTTTTGCAGTCTTCTCTTTCAGGTAAAGAGCCAAATCAACCGTTGGAAGCGACAGTAGCCCCAGGCGACTGGGTCTGGGTGAAGATTGTCAAGCGGAAGAATTGGAACTCACCAAAGTGGGAGGGCCCTTACCAGGTCCTCTTGTCGACACCCACAGCAGTCAAGATCGGTGAGAAATCCTCTTGAATCCATTTGATACACTGTAAACTTTGCAAAAACTTTGAGCTAGATAAAAATCTTGTTGTTCCACAGAAAGACTAAACATGACAAAATTTAGAGCAAACAGGAATGCAGAACAACCCCAAAAGTATTGCATGATTATCCTGTTGATTGTACTGACAGCAATTATCTTTTTGCTGTGGCCCATCCTTTTTCCGGCCACACCAGCTGAACTGAATAAACGTGATGAGCCGACCATAGACTGGCACCCGAACTTTAACACTTTTCAGGCAATTACACGTGTGTATGCTGAGACTTTTAATGTTTCGAATTGCTGGATTTGCACAGCCATACCAACAGCATACTGGGGGTTATTAATGACTGCAGTCTCCCTTGGGGTCAATGAGACCTGGGAAAATTTGGTTTATGAGACTATAGCTATCAAAGCACATGATAAGGTGGCACTGTATTTGCCTGTGACACAAAAGGGAATTGTATGTTTTTATAAGAATGACACAATTCAAGTGGGTTGCAGCAGGTGCAATGTGACTGTTCATTACAAATGTTATACCAAAACAAACAGAATGGATACAGTTTGTAATTCGAATTATGACTCATTTCTCGAGTCCATGCACAAGACTATTGATGAAGTGCAACGTAATCCTGTTCTTTTTAAGCAACTGTCTGTAATAGATAGGAAAATGTTTCATGCAGGGCAGCCATTTCGTAGTAAAGTAACTACTAAGGTAGAGGATTGTTATTTTGTGTGTGGTAAGAAAGCATATAAATGGTTACCTGAGAATTGGTCCAGCAGTTGTTTTTTGGGGTACCTGGTTCCGGCCATATGACACACTGCAGTGTTGCCTCAAGGAAATATTCGAAATACCCGAGATGTAGCCAAGAAACCTGTCAGAAAGCCTGAGAATCCAGTGGGATGAATCGAGGCAGGCTGGAAAGACCATCATATCATGGGTACCAAGCTGACGCACATGGATTTGAGTGATGCTGTCATATCGTGGGCAGGCATATTACCAGCATATGGAGCGGCAAAATCGATTTGGGAACTGCAAAAACTGTCTAAACTTCTCGAAGTAATGAGTAATGCAACTTTTTCTGCTCTTGAATTGATAACTGATGAACTGAATGCTATGAGAACTGTAGTGCTCCAGAACTATATGGCTCTCGACTTCACCCTAGCGGCGAGAGGTGGTATGTGCACTTTAATCAAAGAAGAGTGTTGTGCATATATACCTGATTATCAACATGAGATAAACGACCACCTTGAGGTGATACAGCAAGTGTCGGCCATGACCAAACCAGGCCCCAACCCACTGACGGACTTTTTCCAGAATCTGTTTGGGGGGTGGGGTACCTTCATAATGAACATATTAATAGCTGTCTATGTGGGGATACTCCTGTTGGAAGTGTGTGCATGTTGTGGCATACCCTGCATAAAAAAACTGATTAAAGAATTGATAGACATGTCAGTATCTGAAACCTTGTATCAAAACACTGAAGTTGATAAATTGCTGGAAAATGAAATGCTTTCAGAAGTTTAAACTAAATGACTCACCTAACCGCAAATCCCATGTGGAAGGGGTTGGGAGAAGAAATTAACTGTTTATGCTTTTGAAGAGAATAAAAGTGTTAATAGGGGGGAAATGTAAGAAAAATATGTATTCACATATATAGTAAAATATGTATTCATATATGTTTTAGCATCATGCTTGCTGCATTAGAATAGAAACCTAAAAGGGTTAACACATTTATTCTGCTACAGGCTTGAAAATAATTGCATGCACTTTCTGACTTTGCTTCTGGTCAGCTCAGTGAATGACCTTGTTCATACACTGAGAAACAGATGATTTTGCTAGCGTTAGGAAAATAGAACAATACAGTATTCTGAAATGTTATTAGACTTAAGCAAATAACCTTGTTCATGTTGAGTGAACACTGCAGCTGTAGAGGAACTAGATAAGACTATAGGCTGTAATCAGTATATGTTTTGTGCTCGAAGAAAGAAAGAATCACGAATTGTAACACCAAATCGTTACAGACCGGTGGTCAGCAAGGCCACGTTGTTTTTGAGAAAACTTTCTCATGGGAACATTTATAATTGTTATATCAGCAGAAAAACTTAGTAAACACCTGTTTTAGAACAATGCTTAGAGTTATATTTGACTACGTCAGCTTAGAGGGCAATGGCTTACAGAACAGTATAATAATGAAGTATTTCCTGTATAATATCAGACAGATTTCTGAACTGTATTTTTGTCTCCTTGTACAAGAATAAAGGAACCTTAACTGAACCTTGGCTGCATTGATCTTTGATTTTTCCTTTGACAATTACACCAGTAGAAGGATAGCTTAAGCTCAGTACATAATGATTATTATGTCCAAAAAGGAAGAGTGAAAACATTATCAGCACATGTTTGCAAGTGTTGCCATACAAGGCAATGCAATATCACATTTTGTATATTCAGTTATTGATGTTTTACTCTTAGTACTGTGGACACATGAACATTACTGCAAACAAAGAGGAGTGACCTAAATTCAAACCTACAACTGTCACTTAACTTCACAATACAAACGAGAACCTTAAAAAGGACTTACAACATGTAAAAGCTGATTTATACAGATTAATCATAACATAGGTGTGTGATAAGAGCAATATGTTTCACAACAGCAATGCCAGCAGGTGACAACTTACATTTGAAGCTAACTATCTATCAGCAGTACCATAAAGTGAGTTTAGCTACATGCACAGAGCTTTTAAATACCATTTATGTCATGCATAATTAATATTAATGAAGTTCATTAACATTTACTGTTTTGGAATCCCATTTGTGCAAGTCCGTGTAAGTTCTCAAAATATAATGCATTAACCAGTAGCTTGGCGTAACTGAAAGCTGCTCAGTGCAGCTAGCCAATAGGTATCAGTAAATGTCAATATCTGTAATATGTGTCCGATGCCTTCCAATAGTCTGACACGACCCTATATGTGCCAACTATAACAAGGACATGTGTCCGATGACTTCCAATAGTCTGATACCACCCTATATGTGCCAACTTTAAAAAGGATTATTAATATATTTTTTGCTCATAACATTGCTGCCTGCAAAATGAGTGGTACCTCAACATTTTTGTGAATGCTTTTTTTTTTTTTTGTACATTTGTAACTGCAATGCTGAGGATGTCAATTGAGAGGAGACTTTGGTGTGTCTGGGCACTGAACTGGACTGAGGAGGAGACCACCTAGATGCTCACTGTCTATGCTGGACATGAGTAGAAGATGCAAGCATGCCCCAGGAAGTTTGCAATGATTGGTATAGGGAACCAGATTATGAGGGAGCACCACAGACAGACTGGGGATCTATCAGATTGGTAAGCAAGTCCGTTACTGCTATGATGGCCTGCATCAAAGGGACACATAGGATTTTCACTGGAGGGTTGCAGAAGTCCATCATCCGCCAGCAGATGCCCACAGAAAGTTGCATAATCCACACCTTAACATTAATAAATGTATCTGTTTTATATATTTGTTTATGGCACTGTTGTAATTGTATTTAAAGGATGTCTGTACTGATAATAGTAATACAAATGCAGTTAACATTACCATTTCACCACCTTCTGGGGTTATCCACAACTAGGCCAGTGTACACACTCTGAATAAACTGTGATTATGACTGTATATTCATATGTACATCACACATATAACTGTGAAAGATAAATGTTTGTTTTAAAAGTAGCAGTGAACTGTTCTGTCAAATAGCTCAAATGGTTATGCAAGGAGTTAAACTGACTATTGATCTCCTATGTGTGGGTTAAAATTCCATTTTAGTTTATTTTTTAAATAGTGGAGGTTATGTAGATAATATTGAAAATAACATATGGAAGACCTCTGTTTGGCAACTTATACAGTACACATTTTACACATCTAGCACAACAGTGATTCACTGACACCTATAACACTTAGGCCATGGATGACTATGCATTTCTATGTTATCTGTAATGGTTCTAGAAGAATCACACAGTATACTTTGGTAAGGGTGAATGCTGAGTAATACATGCATACATACATTATTAAGCTCTAGATTATCATAATATCTATGTTTGTTGTACTCATTTTCATGACTGTAAGACCAATGGGTTAAAATATTTTGGAATTTGTAAAAAATAATGCAATTTTAAGAAAGTTAAACAATGACATTAAGCCTATAGTGCTTAGGTGTCAGATGACTATGCATGTCTCCATTATCTACAAAGTTTCTAGAAACACCCAACAGTACCTCTGTATTATGTAAATAAAAGATAGTTACCAGAAACGTGGATCTGTAAACCTTATTCTGTTTTATGGCAGTATGTTTACCACTGTATGTGTAGATGTGTGGTATTTAGTCACACAGTTGTCCATTAATTCCATTACTGGCTTGCCCATTTTGACATTATTATAAGGAAGACATGTGCATATTCTGTTAGTATTCCATACAGATTTAAAACAGTAAAGTAAGTGAGCTCAAAATGGTATGCAATAGGTCAATGTGAATGTTTCATGGATTGCTGTGGGTATAAATCTCCGTACAGAGTATTTTGGATGACATTTTGCTATTTTTATATTTCCTATTTAAAAACAGATTTGGATACACCTGTTTAGCAAGTTATGCTGTATAGCTTTTTACACATCTACTATGTACAGTGTGCATTAACACTTATGGCACTTAGTTCTCAGATGACTGCAAGTATCTCCATTATCCTCAATGTTTCTGGAAACACAAAACCTATATTGATACAGCTGTATGTGTAAATACTGGGTAATATATATGTAGGTTACCTGTACATTTTGAATATCTCAGTATTATGTTATAATGTATTACCTCTCAACTGTACAGATTTTTGCAGAATGTCCAGATTTTGTCTCATATTTTTCGTCCATTTTGCATGAAATTGGGATTTTCTGACAAATTAGTGACATATCATTACATACATACATACATACATACATACATATATACAAATATTTCAAGCACGGGCATAAATGCCCTTCTAGCTTGCCAATATACCAAAATACTTGTTCCCATAATAAGTGTCCAGGTTGTTCTTAAAAATATCTAAACTAGTACTTGCTTTAATGTAATTAGGTAGTCTGTTCCATGTGGGTTTATATTATAACATCGAAGTTCTCTAACATCGAATGTTATAATATCGAACCCATAATGTCGAACGCTGAAAACAGCGAAGGTGCGGGAAACTGAATTCTTTCCCAGGGAAAGAATTTGGTGGGCCGTTGCTGTGGCTTTGCTGTTTTCAGCGCTCGATATGTTGGAGCATTATGGGTCAAGTTCAGGTAAGTGTGCAATTGTGTGTAGGTTAGGGGGCGGGTTAGGTGAGTTAGGGTTAGGGAGCGGGACAGGTAAATATGCGGTTGTGTGGACATTAGTGTTAGGGCGCGGGTTCAGGTAAGTGTGCGATTGTGTGTAGGTTCGGGGGTAGGTTAGGTGAGTTAGGGTTAGGGCGCGGGTCAGGTAAGTGTGCGATTGTGTGCAGGTTAGGGTTAGGGGGTGGGTTAGCTGAGTTAGGGTTAGGGCACAGGTGAGGTGAGTGTGTGATAGTGACAGATCTTAGGGTTAGGGTTGGGTTAAGGTAAGTTGATAGCTAGTACTGTATGTAAAGTTTAGTTTATTTGTATGGATGGCTGTTTATGTGTGTGGATGGCTGTTCATAGGTTCATAGGTTCATAGGTTCATATTAGGCTATCTGCCCTGGGGCAATTATAAGCCTAGCCCGATTCTGTATGGCTTACGCCACCCCTTGATTTGAGTATACTGTGCCCTTTTTAAGGTTTAGTTTACTGTGCCTTTGTCTAATAGTGACACGGGAGTAATCCCTGGGACAAAACTACGATCCCCCATCCACTTATCGAGATTCTTCTTGAAGAGATTCAGTGAGGTGCTCTGCCTCACATGAACTGGAATTCTATTCCAGAGCGAAGGGAGCCTCTGGGTTATGAACCTGTCCCTCCAGCAAGTTCTATTTATTTCTGTGCTGAGGTTCAAGTCCCTCAAGCGTGTGGCTCTAAGGGATTTAGATTTACTGAGATGGAGCATGTCCATTAATTCTGGATTTGACATAGCTTTGTATGTCAGGCATAGATCGCCTCGAAGTAGGCGGTATGCAACTGAGTAGAGCTGGAGTTTTTTTAACTGAGCAGCATATGGCATCTGTTTGAGACCCTTGATCCTCTTGATGAGATACTTTTGGGGTCTTTCTAATTGCTGCAGGTGTCGGGTAAGGTACATCCCAAAAGGGGCATTGTATTTTATGATGGGCCTGATGAGGGATGAATAAAGGGGCATGATTACCTCTCTTGATCTAGATGTGAAACCCTTTGTGATGAGGTGGGCTATGTAGAAGGTCTTTCTAACCACTTTGGCAATGTGGTTTTCAAAGGAGAGATTGCTATCAACTTGGGTCCCCAGGTCCCTAATAACTTTCTCTGTACTTAATGGGTTTCCGCCTATGTGGTAATTTGTGGGCACATTGTTTTTGCCAAAGGGTATGACTATACATTTTTTGGCATTTAGCTTTAAACCATGGCACTGGCACCAATTATCCGTCTCTGTGAGACCTTTTTGAAGGATGTTTGTGTCAGCTGGAGAGTTGATTATGGCGCCCAGTTTGCAGTCATCTGTGAACTTGGTGAGCCATAGTCCTCCCACGTTTGCCTGTACCTCGGAAAAGTATATACCGAACAAGAGTGGTCCCAGGACAGAACCCTGTGGGACGCTACTTGAGACCGGTTTCGAGTCTGACATGGCTCCAGCAACTCTCACTCTGTGGGTTCTGTCTTTGAGCCAGTTTGCGACCCATCTTGTGACATAGGGGTTTATATTTAAGCTGGATAGCTTATCTATGATGCCGAGTGGGGTATTGTGTCAAATGCCTTTGCAAGGTCCAGATAGGCTGTGTGGACTACCTTCCCTTCATCTATGGCTTTGGTGACTGTTTCAAAGAAGTCAACCAGGTTCAAAAGGCAGGATCTGCCCTTGACAAAGCCGAACTGGGTAAGATCTAGTGTCTGTAGGTCCCCAATGTCTTTGTTTATGAGCTCCATGATGATCCTCTCCATAGCCTTGCAGACTAAGCTAGTCAGGCTTATGGGGCGATAGTTTCCAGGGTCCGTAGAGGCTACACCTTTGTGGAGTGGGACCACTGTTGCTGTCACGCCATTCTGTGGGCACATATCCTGTAGTGAGGCTGAGATTGTATAGCTGTTTTATTTGAGGGATTAGTTCCTCTTGTAGTTCATGTAGGATGCAACCTGGGATGCCATCTGGTCCCATGGAAGCAGTGTTTTTTGCTTTGGAGAGGCAGCCTTCACCTGAGCATCTGAGATGTTTGGGAGGCAGCCCTCTGCCGGGATAGATACTTGCTCTTTTGGGGGGTGGAGAAGTTTGCACTGAACCTGTCTACCAGGATATTGGCGATGTCTGTGGGTTCAGTGTATTTTTGTCATTTAGAATCAACTCAGAACAAGTCTGGGAGTTGCATCCCAGGTTTCTAACATAACTGAAAAAGCCTTATGATTGTCTTTGGTGTCCTGTGCAATTTTTCTCTCAAAGCTGGCCTTGGAGGATTTTATGAGGATCGTAATTTTTGCTAGTACTGATCAGAGATGCCTTCCTTATTAGGGATTTTGCTCTGTCATGTAGTAGCTTCCTCCTTCTGTTGTACAGTTTATTTATGGCAGGGGTCCACCAGACTGGGCGCCTGCCTTTGGATGATTGGGTCTTGGTTTTGTTTGGGATAGCATGATCCATGCATTCCTGGAGATGTCCATAGAATGCATTTATATAGGATTCTGCAGTTTGGGCTGTAGTTTCCACTGGCCCTGGGGCCTTGAAGGATTCCACTTCAGTTTTGAGAAGTGAGAAGTTCACTTTTGAGAAGTTTTTCACTGTGGTTTTCTGGGCTGGGGGTGGGGTCAGGATGTGGACATCCAGTGAAATTAATTTATGGTCTGATCTTACCAATGAGGGATATACTTCTGGTGTGGAGCATAGAGTCCCCATGTTGGTAATGATCAGGTCTAGTATGTTGTCCCCTCTTGTGGGAGTGGTGACTAGTTGTTTTTTTGTGTGTGTTTGTGCTATGTGTATGTTTCTCGGAATAGCGAATTTTTTCCCTGGGAAAAAATTTGCTATTCTGACTGTTCGATGTTTTCACACTACGGTGTTTAGAGTTCAGTATTATAACTTTCGATGTTAGAGAACTACAATGTTATGATATAGACCCATTCCATGTTTTGGCTACTCTGTCAGAGAACCAATTAGTACCCTTCTCATTCCTAAAGAATCTTCTACATATATTGTCTGATGATTATCTATGACTTTTTGATAACCCCAACCATTCCCAGAGATAGCTGTCTCTAAATGTCCTGTATACCTGAATATAATCTCCTCTTAGAGATCTGAGACATTGTGCAAATTCAGATATTTTAGTCTTTCATAATAACTTAAATTTTCATATCCATGGATGTTCTTGATATATATCTGCTGTACTCTTTCCAGTTTACTCATGCTTGTTTTCTTATAGGGTTTCCATATTGTTATTCCATACTCAAGTTTGGGTCTAGTGTAGCTAACAAACAATGACTTCATTATTTTTGATTTCCTAGACTTTATAAATCTTTTTATACAACCTATAGTTCTATAACTATCATTAACCAATTGGTTGACATGATTAGAAAACCTCATAGCTGAATCTACTCATATAACTAAGTCCTAAAATGAGTCTACAGTTTCAATCACTGTGTGCTGTATTAAATATTCACCTTTCAATTTATGTCTCCCAAATCTGATATGCTTAGTTTTGATGTATTTATCAGCATATTATTCTTCTGTGCCCAGATGGTCAATTTAGTGAAGTTATTTTGCAGACATGTTTACCCAATTTCAGGTTGTCTGCATATAGACTGTAGAACACCTCAGATGAAAAAGTTAGGTCTGAAAGATAGACCCCCGGATTCACTAATCTTCCATGCAGGACCAGTGTAGTCCTGCATGGAAGTGGCTGCTTTGGACAGGACAGCAGCTCGCCATGCATATTAATGAAGGCGCGCTGCCCGACCTCCTAGGCATACACGGAGCATGTACGAGTGTAGGGGGCATGTCTGAGAGCAGAGCACTCCGTATAAACATGCCCCTGCAAAGTAGAACAGCAGAAAGTGGAAATAAATGAGTGAGGCCACTCACAGGTGTCTGCATATCCCCTCCAACCATCCGCCATGCATACAACAGCAACAAGACATAAAGATGAAAAGAAAAAAAACCTGTACTGTTGTCAAAAGCTCCAAGTACAGCTAACCGTAGGTACACGGGTATGCCCATTGCTCAGCCACTGTGAAAGCAGCCCAAAAGGCAGAAGAGGATAACAAAAGGACGATATATGCAAATGAAACATGTCAGCAATAGTGTAGTGGGCAGAGCGTTCGCCTAATGAGCAGGCATTCCCAGTTCGAGTCCCAGCACAGCACAGTCTATTTTACAAGGCAAAGCATGTTATAAGCAATATTTGTAATGCAAAACCAACTAAATAACATCATTTTTATGAACAGGAGTACTGCAGGAAATAACCATGTGAAGAGTCAGTATCATAATGAATAAGCCAGCAGTAAGCCAGCGTAAGCACAGATAAGCAGTAGTAAGCATATGTAAGCACTAATAAGCATGTGCAAGTGTGTATGCGAGTGGTTAAGCACTGCCAACACATATTAAGCAAAGGAGAAGCTAACAGGGTGTAAGACACTGTGACCGGAAGTCAGCAGTGCTAACCTCTGCGCAAACCCACTTACAACCTCTTGAAAGTGCGTTAAGCACACCGTATCCAATGGCTGGTGTTCTGCCCAGCAACAAAACAAACAGCTTTTGCAAGGCAGGAACCCAGGACCATGCACACCATACACAAAATGATTTACCACTAAGCCATGCCAGATATGCAGAAATCATATGTTGTCAGAAACATAATCCCAGCCCAGTCATGCAACAGTACAGAAAATGTATACCTACAGCTAGATGGGCGTGTGTGCAAATATATCAGCATCTAAACAGATACAACATATCTATAGATGTAGTCACATATATATACATATATATAAATATACAGAGATATATGCATATATATTCAAATTTATGAGCAGATATACATGCAAATGCCAACAACACATATATGTCAACATCTATTTGTTCACATATATAGATCAAGTGACACATGTATGCAGATATATGGCTCTGTAGGTATATACGGACATAGTTAGAAATATGTAAGCAAATATATATATACCCACAGAGGTGGATATGGCCAGACATCTGTAGATACCAATGGTAGATGAACAGAAACATATATGTCCACATGCACAGGCAATGGGTCTGAGAGGCCCCAAACAATATACGTCACATACAAATTTGCATATCCCCCACCCAGTCAAACATGTCCGCCCTGCAATACACTACCAAGCTCATTGCATTGTACATCTGTCATTGAACTAAGAAATTAAATTAGCTCACTGTTATGTTTCACACGTTGACATCACATCCCCCTCTCCCCCACCGACTAGGTGGGCCGAGCAGTACAGGCCCATCCAACCAAGGCCATCTCTGAACCATACATTCATTATCCACAGTTCCGCTTCCCCCAACCGCTGCACATACACAGCCACCATCCCTACCCTGGTTACTGGCCCATAGCCACCACACTACCACACATAGCACCCCCCTCCACACACACACCTTCAGGACCCATCCCTTATGTTGTCTCGACCCAAGTATCTTAGGTCTGTCACACACTGTAGTCCATGCAAATAGCCATGGGTACCTTTGTAACTCTGGTTGTAGACAAAAGTTGTATACCCAATGTTCAGTCTGTCCCACATGGGATGAATGATTACCTGGTACTAACAATAGATTTCATGTGTGAATCTGTGTACACTAATTGACTTAGTTGTAGGTGTCACAAAGCATATGTAGCACACAAGGATGGCCGATATTCACATGAAACACAGTACTCAGCAATAACAGGCAACATTACAGGATATGTAGCTAAATATGTAGAGGTATGTGTGTGTATATATACCCATAACTACATGGAGATATACCTCTCCCTCTCCGTAGTACAAATATATACATACATAGACAGACATATATATAAATACCCACATATAGATATATACATATGCAGACACCCATACATCCATATGTCGTCAGATATATATACAGCAATATATATATATATATATATATATATATATATATATATATATATATATATATGTGTGTGTGTGTGTGTGTGTGTGTGTGTGTGTGTGTGTGTGTGTACACATACATATATATATATATATATATATATATATATATATATATATATATATATATGTATAGGCAAATATATTTTTATATATATATTTATATATATATATATATATATATATATATATATATATATATATATATATATATATATATATATATATATATATATATATATATATATATATATATGTATATATATATATATATATATATATATATATATATATATATATATATATGTATATATATATATATATATATATATATATATATATATATATATATATATATATATATATATATATATATATATATATATATATATATATATGGGTCTAGCATATATGGCCAAGAATCCATTTGGCCGAAAATTTGTTACATATGGTCCAAATTGCCAAAAATCCATTTGGTCAAAAATCCATTGGGCCGAAAACACTAATGACAGTGTATATGCCCTGTCCCCACTGTAGTGCGATCTCGGAGTGAGAATAATAAAGTGGGGCGGGGGCACAGCCCACCACAGCAGTAATGTTTGCCATGATTTAATATTGTCTAATTGGTATTCATACTATGAGGAAGTAGTTCTAAACCTAATTAGGTAGGGGATTCGCCCTCCACACCCCGCTACTTTAATATTCTCACTCTGAGATCGCAGTACAGTGGGGAACAGGGCATATACACTGTCATTAGTGTTTTCGGCCAAATGGATTTTCGGCAATTTGGACCCTATGTCAGATATTTTCAGCCAAATGTATTTTTGGCCATATATCCTAGACTCATGTGTATATTTTTTGTGTAAATATATATATATATATATATATATATATATATATATATATATATATATATAGTTAGTATATGATATAGCAGTTAAGAATTACATATATTCACAGGCCATGCCAAGGGGAGTGAGGGACCCAATCAACAAACGTTTAACACGTAGCATCAACCCCCCCCCCCCCAGCTAGACAGGTGAAACATATAAACACTCAATAAAAGTAAACAAACCACCGCTTCCAAGACTACAGGCAGGATGCTACCAGTGGGAGAGACCTGCCAAGTCTAATCTTTACACAAAGACAAGAATGTCCCTTGTGGGACAACCCAAAAATTCTACGCATATTTGGGTTTCCAGGCATTACACGGATGTCCAATAGCAGGGCATGCATGTTCTTGGACTACAAGGTTGGGGAAGCTTGATGATCCATGGGGCGGGACAACATACGTGATGGGTCCTGAGAAGTGGGCAGTGTGTACTGGTGTGGCCAGACCCGACCTGCACCCAGATTAAGGAAGAGTGCCAAAGAGGAGGTGTGGGTGGGGAACTATGGGTATGTAATTATAGGCCAAGGTGTGTAGGTGTTGGCTGGAGTGGTTCTATGTGGACCGCCCCAGGGATGTAAGCAATAGTGTGCATTGGGAAGACCTGACACCTAATGAACAGCCACACGTGGTATGAGTCCCATCAGAGCAATGTCTAGTTTACAGGGCAAAGGGCAGAATAACCAGATGTGTTGTTGCAAACCCACTAAATGACATCAAAGAACACATGGTCACAACACCCCACTGTAGGCATGTAAGCCAAACTAATTGGCATCACAAGATATTATTGCTATCCTCACCCCCACCCAGGGGTGTGAGTGCCCAGACCTACCCCCACATGCAGGGTATATACACAGCTGCCGCTGTAGAAGAAATGGCCAGCTGTGGACCTTCCCGTCAGCCATCCTGCACATCCCTGGACATGTCCCCTACTATCAGCTCCTCTCTGTGGTCCAATAACACCACTTACCTATCGACACCTGTTTCATTCGTATTAATGTTCACAGTCACAAGTAGGTGACACCTTCCACACAACTATATTGGCAGAATCTGGAACCCCCAACCCAGATGTATTACTGCAGCTGTCCCAGACTACATGTAAATAACACATGAAGGGAAACCTCAAGCACACTTGGATCACCACCTGCTCACCACCTGGCGAAGTGCACCATCCCCCAGCTAACATTCCATACCCCTACCCAACTACTGACACTGACACCTCCTGTCCTGCCTCGCATACATATCCTAACACCCTGCAAACCTGCACTATTGCTCCCCCACCAATCAGTCGAATGGCCTACTATACAGTTAAAATGTCCCCCCTCCACCTACCTGCCTACACCTTCACTATTTACATCTACTCTACAACACAGGTATGGCATAACTAAACCTAACCCGAATACCTGAGAGTAACCTATCCAGAACTGCTAAACTGGAATCCCATTTCACCTTACACTGACCGTCATGAACAGTCATACTTGACATGTACACCTGACTTGAGCATGTATAATACCGACATGTACATGAAGTAGCGCAGGGGTATGCATCAGCAAGTGTGAGTACGCCATTTTGGGTGGTGGTAAGCAATGTGCACACTGGTTAAGCAATGTGGAGGCCAACCCAGAGTAAGATGCCATAACCGGAGGTCAGCAAGTCTGAGAATCGCGCACACCAGCGCATACCCGCCTACACTTCCCCCACAGTGCCTTAGGCACACTGTAGCCCACAACCCTCGTCATGGCCAGTAACAACATAATCAGCACTCCCAATCCCCCCCTGCACACTGTAGTCCAAGTGAGTTACCACAAAGTCATGGCAGATATACAATCAGCTGCTGTCACAAACATATCATCCGGCACAGTCAGTCAACAGTATAGGAAATGTATGTTAGTATGTACATTAATGCCAGCAAACATGTGCACAGTGCTCAGTCACAGTATTCCTAGCAGTCTATGAGTATCAGTGAACACTGCCTGTCCAGGCATACTGTGAGAACAGTAGTCTTGTATAATACTGAAGAGAGAAATGGAAAAGAGGGCACGTCGTGGGGACATGTTTCATCCGTGGAAGCGGGAGATGAGGCTGGACTGGTGTGTGAGCAAACTGCTGCTTCTCAAAACCCTGGCAGAATGCTACCAGTGGGAGAAACAGTGTAGACCAGCAAAGTCTACTCATGACACAACAGGTCCGTCCCTGGCGGGACGCACCAGACTTTGTGGGTCTCAATGATGTTTCCACCAGTATCGGAGGAGGATGAAGGGAAGGCTTGAACATACATGAACTAAACGGATGAAGAGCCTGCAGAACGTTGCATTGAGACAGTAAAATAGAGGAGTACTGAGATGTGCAGAGAGGGAAATGTGTGGAGGTGTGGTATGGCAGGCTATCAACTGGAGAATGGATGGATGCTGTGTACATGGAGCTCGAGGGCCAGGGAAAAATGGCATGGGTATGACATTAAGGTAAAAATATGCAAATTAAGCAGAACTGCAATAGTGTAGTGGGCAGAGAATGTGCCTAATGCACATGCATTCCTGGTTTGAATCCCACTACAGCACATTCTATTTTCTGTGTGAAATCAGTATAACAACATCGTTTTGCTGTATAACCTACTAAATGACATTTAAACTTGAACAGGAGTACTGCATTACACATAGACCCACTCACTAGTCAAAGGACATGCGACAACACACAGATATGTATACACAGACAACCTTTAATTGTGTATTTTACAATAATGTATGCCATTACCAACAGCACATAGATCTGGACTTATTTAATCAGTGAGGAATGCAAGGCCCAGAAAAGTAGATGCAGGCAGTGCGGATATATCACATACTATGCTGTCCAGGCCAAGCCCATCAATTCGTACAACTGTAGACAAAGGATTTGCTGTCAAGATAGGTAACAATAAACAATAACAGATGTAGTTCAGCAGCTGCCAGTTTCACCCTGTAGTCAAGGCCTAGGGGGACATCTATTACCTGTGATATTGTCTGTGTATCTGTCACATGTATGGACCCTGAACAACAAATGATGTGGGAGTCCACGATATGACCGGGATGATAGCAAGAATGCTAACAGTAAATTATTATAGGCCAGTACTGAACAACCCTTAACCGTATCACAGCAGGACAAAGCCAGCCATATATGTGGATGACAGAGGCAGGAACACAGGGCCATACTCATAATATTGCTGTTACACATCCTGCAAATTGCTGGTATTACAGGATTCATTGCAACATACCCTTATGCACAAATAACACATCAGGAACACAACTGGAAGTAGCCATGTATTGATAGCACGCAACAGAAAGATTGCCAGGGCTATATCTAGGACAAGACCTGTGTGGTGCATAGGCAAAAGCAAACAGACAATCCACTGGCCATCATGTGGATAGGCCCACTGTTGAGATCTATGCAGAAAGACTGCATTCCATCCTAAACTACTATGTGCATGCAAACACTGCAAGGCCAGCAATATACAATGCACATAACACTACTCACTCTGTCTGTAGGTCTAGAACTTCTTAAGATTGTGTAGTTGTAATGTGTCTGCAAGCCCTGCTGTAATAGGTACTGTAACCTGCCATCTGTAACACTGTGCCCACATACAGGAAGGATGTCCTCCATACTGGAAAGGTGAAAGGACACCACCCACATGAGTAAGCAATTTATAATACTGAGTTGCCATGACAGGGGTTAACTGAATCACTACACAGCAGGCTGCATGCAGTCAGCAACTGTTGCACACTGACTGATGCAAAGCCTATCACCTGATCATGTTCATCACCTACTAAAGCCATGCTGAAATCCATTCAAACCAACTAATTTGCTCTACCGGAGAGGGAGAGAGACAAAGAAAGAGACAGAGAGAAGAAAAAAAATATATAAAACGAAACTCACACTGTGGGAAACAAATACCTACAAGCCACTACCAGGAAGGCATCACACCTGTACAAAGAATAAAAGGTATGTAAAACATAACTGCATGTAATTTAATGTAGAATGTGGTATAGATTAATAGGTTGTATGATGTAGGATTATTGATATGTGCCATCTGTAGTTGTCCCTGTAATGATGTCCCACTGAACAACTGCTCTGGACAATACTGTCTGTCCCTGTAAACAGTGGGAACATACCCGGCAACTGTGCAGATCAACAATGAATGACAAAGATGTCAGCCATAATATCTGTTCATGTTATGTTAATGTGGACAATAGCTGATGGTGGATGTACTGCCGTCATGATAGACACATGGATGTCAGAGCACACTACTTGCAGGACAGTCATGTTAATGTGTAATGTAGCTTGCACAGATGCTATGGGTGTGTAATAGGTGTACCAGCAATCTCACACCATATTTACCACCCTAATGTTAGTCTGTATTCACATATGGCACTTGTCTGTGTTGCAGCAAGGCAGAACAGTGCAGCTGTGAATGAAAGACAGTTACAGAATGCGGACCAGATGTCTGTATGCAATCTACATATCTGTGTGATACAGAATGTGATGTGTATGTGTACAGATACAGACACTCATACAGACATAGGTATATCAACAATGTACAACATATATCTACACATATATGTCCATAGATGTATATTTATACATATATATATATATATATATATATATATATATATATATATATATATAGTGGCACTAACAATGGCAAGCAGGCAAAATAGCCGGTAACAGGCCAGCAAAGATAAGTGCCCCCACATGGAGCATGGCTACAAACACATAGCGCAAAGCATGGCACATACACATAGCACAAAGCTTGGTACAATACAACATATGTCCCAATGGTAGGTAAGCAGCTGAAATAACAATTGCAGTCTGTGAACAGTATGTTGTAGCTGATATGGTGGGGGGAAACAAATATGTGTATCAAGAACTATGGTAACCCTGCTGTATGGGTGGCTCAGACCTGTTTCCATCCTTATGTTTTCCAGGAAACATGTCGCATAGTCGTCTTCCCACGTACAGTGCTGTTGAACCAGCGATAATTATCGACCACCTGGTACAGCACTACATCCCTCACCCATACACATGTTGACACATGTTTGGACCACCCTCAGCCTCTGGCACACCTGCAGCACACCCTGTGCATATGATGATACCTGTGCCACATCCCTGTCATCCATAACATTGATGCAGGGACAGGCTAACATGGTTCTGATGCACACGGTGACTGTGATAGAGTGCCACAATGTACTGCAATGTAGAATGTAGTCAAGGGTAATGTGTACTGCATACATGTCAGGCAGTGTAGCCATGCAGCTAAGATGACATTCACACACCCTGTGCATGTACTGCATACATGTCAGGTAGTGTAGCCATGCAGCTAAGATGACATTCACACACCCCGTGCATATGATGACACCTGTGTCACATCCCTGCCATCCATAACATCGATGCAGGGACAGGCTAACATGCTTCTGATGCACACGTTGACTGTGACAGAGTGCCACAATGTACTGCAGTGGAGAATGTAGTCAGGGGTAATGTGCACTGCATACATGTCAGTGTAGCCATGCAGCTATGATGCATCTCAGCTGTTGGTAACACCAATTGATATCCCCATACTGTCATCCATTTGTGCTGTAGGCATACATGTGTTAGCAGGAGGATGGTCCGCAGTCATATTCCACAAGGGTATGTCAGTGTGGTAAAACCATGCCCATGACACATGTGGTATACAGTTACACACATGCCACAGGTATGTATAACAGTTAATCCAAAAAAGGTACAAGCCAGATAGTCTAGAAAGCGTGGATTTGTGGAATAAACAATCATCTGGGACTGGCTATCTGGCTTGTACCTTTTTTGGAATATCAGTGCAGTGTCGGGTACTTGTGACCAACTTGCTTGTTTCATATGTATAACAGTTATTAGCCATGCAAACTTGACCGGTGGCCTGCTGGTACAGGTATAATCTGCACCCTTATGTCAACCCATCCACATACACACACACATCCTTACTTGGCGACAATGTGTCTAGACCCCAACCTGGGTATGTAGTGTTACTGAACTGTGTGGCTGTCATTGCACACACGACACCATCTGTAGGGTGAGGTGTGTACCAGGTCATGTGCTACATGCAGACCATCCACAGACACGTACAATATGGTAATGGGGGATGTAATGCTTGTATATGGAGAATACATAGTGTGTCATACCATCATATACACATTGACTGACACAGAACAGGTAGACATACATCTTAGAGACCTGGTTGTATAGTTTCTAACTAACCAGTCCATGTGTCCAATGTGTTACAGGTAGGCTGCACACAACACATGCATAACTGGGCTGTATCCTGTTATCTGTTGCCTGTATGGGTGATGGTGACATTGGCCACTTGAGAGTGGTACGTGGGCCATATACTAGGTGTACCATGCTGTAAAGACAGTGTACACAGCACCCACATCCTCCACTGGATATTGTACACACTAGAACCCATCTTGATACTCTGGCATACCCACTATTACATATTGGCCACGACACATAAACAACCCATTGCATATCACAATATTGGTACCACAGGGATATGCATGTGATGCACATGCCGCAGTCATAGTAGGGTGTTACATTGTGTTGCCACACCTATGGGCGATAACAACAATATCCATACTACTGTGTGGCAATGTGTATCATAATAGGAGTATGTGGACTCGGACTGGTGTACCCTACAGATATGCACACATGCACACATACACACACGTGGCAGACCTCAATGCAATACTCATGCTACCAACCCATTAGTACAACACTGTTGTGTTCGTACTGCAAGGTACATGTAGCTGTTAGAGAGAGGAGTGTAACAGGATGCATGTTACGTTAATGGGGTTGAGAAGCACCACACACTATACGAGTTGTACAAATAGGCATCCCCCCAGCCAAACACGTCTGCCCAAGTGTTGGAGATCCCATAACCAGGGCCAGTGACAACATGGGCACACAATGTTACCTGTACTATATCCCACCTGTATGATGTCAGGCTGGTATTGGTAACATATCATGCACTACAGTCTGTCTCCCATGGGGAATTATTATGTGGAAGCCATATATATATATATATATATATATATATATATATATATATATATATATATGTATATATGTACATATACATGTGACTACGCATACACATGCAGTTATATGTACAGTACGATACATAAGTGGTAGGTGCACATAATATGGAACAGCCACTATGCCGACAGTAGACCCCTGAATGACTGGACACTTTATGTGCCACCTATACAAATGACAATCGTTGCCTGTAACATATGCCCACACAGAGGTCATAGGTAAAACAACACCCACAGGTTTGCAGACATGGAAACATTTCTTTGTGTACTATTACAGTTCTACATGCCATGCTGTATAACTGTTCAGACACTGACAACTATATCAACAGAGTGATGCTACAGTGGACCAGTTACAGTCATACAGCAGGCTGGAAAAGTTCACAGCTGTTGCTGTCCAGGCCAAGCCATTCACATTGTACAATAGGAAAGACACACTGGGCCACAGGATACCTAACAATCAACAGTATGTACTTCAGGTGTGTAGTTCAGCAGCCTCTATCTACACACTGTGCAAACACAGTAGGTGGTACAGACATCATATGACTACATGGGTTGTAACTACTACATAACATGGCATAACTGACACCATCATGAGCACACCAACACATAAAACAGTTTGTATGTCAGGGGGCAGTAGTCCTGCAGTACCCAGATCCATGTCAGTAATGTGTATATAGGTGAAGTATATGGTACTGTACATCCAGATACCTTAAGGCAGCTCAGTCCTGATACTCCCCACATTTTGTAGCAGCCTTGGTCATTTCTGGTGCTCCCCTCTAGACTCAATAATACAGGACCATATACCACTGTTACGTACACTGGGCTCTGCAGTGCATGAGGGCACACATGTATTGTCTAGGTGGCGCCTACACATATATGGCCCCAGCCCCACCATATGTTGTGGGTTACAACAGCAGTGGACTGATGGCAGACATGGCAGTGTGTTATACTCCCAGCCCACTATAGATCAACCACCGACGTCATGACATATGTGCAAAGCTTGGTACGTAGGTGATGGACAGAGGCTGGAATACAGGCACATATGTGGGCAACTGTTGCCATATGCTATGCAAGGTGCAGGTGTTACAGGATAGTCTGTAACATACCCTTAGTCAAGGAATTGATGTTAGAGACAGTCATGGATGTAGCTGTGTACCTGTAACACGCAACACATGCACTGCCAGTGTATTATCTGACAAAAGACCTGTGTGGTGCACAGACAGGACATGATAAGCACAGCTCCAGCCGGCATGAGGCTAGGCCCACAGTTGTGTGTTATGCAGATGGACTGCATTCCATGGCAAACTAGTCTGTACACCCACACCCTGTAACACCAGTACTGTACAAAGCATAACACAACTCCACTTGCAGTCTGTCTGTACTTCCTGATCCTCATACAAATATGTGGCTGCCCTGAGTGTGCTGGTTCTCCTTATGGGGTATTGCTACATGCTGTCAGTAGCACTGCTGCCCACACACAGGACAGATGCCCATCACACAGGAGATGTAATGGGACCACGCACACATGATGTGGGAATCTATAGTGGGTGGTTGCCATGACAGTGTTAATTTGGTGTAGTACACATGTGTAATCATATATCTGGCTATATGGGTATGTATATGTACATATATTCCCACCATATGTCCTGGACTTGAAGTGTAGGACAACCCCAGCCCATATGTTCCCAATGTCGTAGTTGCAGGGGATGTCAGGTATGTATAGCAGGTATACTAGTAGACTATTGCTACTGTCATTGGGATTGTCTTCACAGCCATTTTGTGTGGGAGGTCACATCTGCTCATAACATGTGTGCCATTGGTTACTGAACGACATCCAAAGGACATCAATGTACAGTACTGCTGCTAGCACGTAATGCCACTGTGTACTGCAGCAGAGATATTGGCCAATATATGTGGAGGGTCTGACACAGTCTGTACAGTCCAGAGGTATACACATAAGCCCTTAGTGCTACACATGTGTACCATGTCTGACAATATGGATGTGGATGGCCATGTAGATGAGTATAACATATAACAACTGGTATATGATGTCCACCATAGGTCATGCATTCACACACCCCTGTCTGGCCTGTAATGGTTTGACCGCTGGTACAGGGGTGCCATGGCCACATACTATACACAATAGGTATTGACATACATCTGCACTGCAACCCACTGCCCTGTCTGACATACATGACTGTTAGGGGAGGTCCAGCAGCGGGACATCTGGCTAGTATCTGCACATGACATCCCACTGGGTAGGTACACTCAGCTTCTAGGCATGTCACAATACACTGTGCAGGCTGCAGGCAGACTGGTTCAAAACTGGCCTACACTTCCCAAGGGGGAATGCACATGTACCTGCATATAAAGCAGGCTCAACAGGCATGTCACAGCACAGGGTAAGATAGACCTGTGTGACAGTGCATATCCACAACCAATGTGAACACAGCCACAGCAACATATGGTTAGATAGCATGGTATTACAGTATATGGACTATGTGTTCGACACCATCCTCATATGTGCCACTCACAAACTGACCCTACATATACTGGCCTGCTACACAGTTTGGTCTGGTGGCTGTCTGTGGTATGGGACATGTGTGCTTATGGCCCTACAAACATGTACGCCACTACAGTACCATACAGTGGGGCATCATGTAACATCTGATAGTAGGGGAACTAGAGCAATGTCATCTACCACAGTCTGTACACAGGCTAAGGTACATATCAATACTACACACACTGTCGACATTCACCATAGGTACACAGACATCAGTACTGTACGAACATCCACAGAATGTGCAGGTAATGTCATGTAATGTAACCCTTACTGTACATAACATGGGTAGCAGTCAGATATATCAATGGCTTGTTCTCATATATGATTCCACAAAGTATGGTGTACAGCACATATGCACCACTTCATACATGACATATGTACAAAGGTTGACCGAGGTGTGGCTGGGAGCACATACACAGGGCCAATATTGACATGTTTCTCTGATAACCACATACATTTACTGTTGTTACAGGGTTGCTGCAACATATGTCCTTTGAGGGATATGACATCTGTGACTACCACATCTTTCTCCATCTACCAACTGCAATCCTCACACTACCTTCAGCAGTCGACAGCTAGATGCTCCATGGGTGACACATGCAACCACTGACACAACACTGCCCAGGCCTCAGATGACACTGCAGATGGAGATTCCCCATCAACATGAAACTGATATGGCAGGTATTGAGACATGTAAAAGCCATATCCACACAAACATTGTGAAAGCAACATTACTCCAAATGCTGTATAGTGGCACTTACAGTCTGTAGTCAGGTCAGGCACATCCACCTCCTGTTTGTTGCACTGTTTCCACAGTGTATGTTGTTAGAGGTACACCACAATCCATCTGAGATGCTGTTTGGCACATGACAGATCTAGTTCCTGCTCACAGTTGGTGAAACGACCCAACAGCACCATGATGTTTCTAGATATTGGAGTGTGTTTCCATACACTTGGCTATGGGAATGTTACCACAGCTGTTTCACATGCAATCAGCTAGGAGAGGGCTGCGATTCGTGCAGAGGCCATCAGCTGACCATGAGCATTACTTACGTTACACATGCTGCTGCCTAAGCAAAGAAGTGTAGGTCTCCACATCCACCTGAGAGGGGCTGGGAGATGCAGACAGAGGCAAATACATGTCAGGGAGGGGTGGGAGGGTAAAACCAAAGTATGTTTGTGTCACACACCCAGCAGCACAGGGTATCAATCCCCTGACAACTATGTAGTGCTAGCACAGTTCGCTGCAATTATTGGATGCGCCACATGGGTTACCTGTTGTGGAGCACACAGAACATATATGTGATGGTGAGTGACATCTGCAACAGGAATACAGCAGCTGTACGGTAGGTGACATACATGTGCCAGTCGGCATGAACAGGTGCCAGCATCAACACAACCACACTCTCACAAGGACACACACACATTGACACACATGGCAGGGCCAGATGTACAACTCATCAGTTGTGGGATTGCCACATCACATCACTGTGCAGGTATCCCATGCACCACTCAGGTCATATGGGGGCTGTACGGGTGAAGGGTATGGGAAGGTGTCTGACATCAGACAGCATGCTGCAGTATGCCCATGGGGGTTGTAGGGAGTGTGGATGTGAACATCTACAGCATGCAACACACACTCAAACACATAAGGTGCCACTACTGACATGCATGAGTGCATATCTGCACAGATGTGTGGTGTTCGACTGTGCCAGACAGCTGTCCGAGGCTAGGCGATGGGTGTACCTTAGCATCAGGCCACATGACGATGGATTGCATTGTGGCTCGGGGATGTAGTGTCTGTGTTTGCCCACACAGGCGGGTATTGTATCCCCCATCCAGTCACCTGGTTGACCACTGTGTGTGGGCAATGCTGTGCATCACTTGCCATGTCTGCGTTCCTTCATCCATGACATGGATGGTGTCTGGGATGTGCACACCTCCCACATGCATGTACAGTGACATGTGGAACTGTACCTTGGGTGTCCAGCCCATGTTGTGAACACAGATTATAAGCAGATGTGCCAGTCCTGGCCACCTGTGGTGGGAGCTGGTAATGGCCAGCAGCTTTACCCTGCACCTACATGGAGTGCATGCTATCAGCATTCTTTGGTGTCAGTGGCAACTGTCCATATGGGCATGTTGTCAGGCATGGTATGTCCATTGTGGGTCTCATGTGATGGAACCGCAGGTGGTGCAGTTGTCCACTGGGGAACATGGGGGAGGTGCACTGTCTGCACGTATGTGCATATTGGACAGATGGATTGGGAGTCATACCCTCTGTGGCCCACCACTGTAACTCCATAGTTACTATCAGTGGCCAATATGCAGTGTACTACCCACATATTGGCTGTTACCTAGGCATGTGTGTGTGTGTGTGTGTGTGTGTGTGTGTGTGTGTGTGTGTGTGTGTGTGTGTGTGTGTGTGTGTGTGTCTGTGTGTATGACACATGGGGTGAGAGTGTGCTGTGGGTATTACTGGGGGTGCTAACTGTGACTTCCTGGCCTTGATGTCACATGTCTGGGTATGGCTCTGCACCCCGGCCTCTCAGCCATATCACATGTGTTATCCCTGTACAGTGGACATTGTGATATATAGTATGGCCACCATATAAGAAATATGCAAAACCCACTCCACATTGGCCATACAGTCACAACCACCTCTACACAGGATACAGGTTACAAACACACACACACACCTGTCTTGTTTGGGAGTAGAACCCCTACATAACTAATGTATTACACTACAGCACTACACAGTTATAGTACACGCCACGGATATTACTGGAGTATTCCTTACCCAAAAGTTTATTTCACAATGACTGACATCAGCAGGATTGCCAAAGTAAGGCATTTGAAATGACTGCGAGAGACTAGCCTAAAATTCATTGCTCCCTACACAGGCAGTGACACACACAATACATCCGGAACTGCCATGTGTGGGGATGGATTCCAGCCTTGCTTCTAATTCACAATACAGCAGTATGCAGTTACAGGATGTGCTACGCTGATTACTGATCTACAGCCTTCCCAGAGGTGTATCTCTAGGTGTGTGACATTGGCAGCCTTGCCAAAGGTGGGTATGTGAAATGTGAGTACCCTAAAAGCATTGCTTTCCACACAGTTAGACATGCACGCATACACACACAGTTGGCAGGTCAGGGGTTAGAACTCCCAACTAGCTCCTTAATCACACTATGGCAATACAATGTTAAGGGATGTGCTACAGAGATTACTTGGTTATGATTTTCCCAGAGGTGTATTTCAGTGTGCGTGACATCGGCAGTCTTGCCAAAGGTGGGTATTTGACTTGTAAGGGGTGTGGGTAGCCTAAAAAGAATTGCTCTGTACACAGTCAGACATGCACACAAGCACAGACACACACACAGTTGTCAGGTTTGGGGTTGAAACTCTTGCTTAACTAGTTTATTACACTACAGCAGTATGCAGTTACGGGATGCGCTACAGAGTTTACTGGGCTGCAGCCTTCCTAGGACAGTATTTCTAGGTGGGTGACATCAGCAGCCTTGCCAAAGTTGGGTATGTGAAATGTAAGGGGTGTGAGTACCCTAAAAGCATTGCTGTCTAGATGGTCAGACATGCACGCATGCACACACAGTTGGCAGGTCAGGGGCTAGAATTCCCTACTAACTCCTTAATCACACTATGGCCATATGATGTTACAGGACATGCTATGGAGATTACTAGACTATGACTGTCCCAGAGGTGTATTTCAAGTTGCGTAACATCAGCAGCCTTGCCAAAGGTGGGTCTTTGACTTGTAAGGGGTGTGAGTAGCCTAAAAAGCATAGATCTCTACACAGTCAGTGACAGACATGCACACATACGTACAGTTGTCACGACTGGGATTTGACCTCCTACCTAATTACATTATCACACTACATCAGTATGCAGTTACAGCATGCATTACAGAAATTACTGTGCTACAGTTTTCCCAGGGGAGTACTTCTAGGTGGGTGACATCAGCAGCCTTGCCAAAGTTGGGTATGTGAAATGTAAGGGGTGTGAGTACCCTAAAAGCATTGCTCTTTTCACAGTCAGACATGCACGCATACACACACAGTTGGCAGGTCAGGGGTTAGAACTCCCAACTAACTCCTTAATCACACTATGGCCATACGATGTTACGGGATGTGCTATATTGAATATTGGGCTGTGATTGTCCCAGAGGTGTATTTCAAGGTGCGTGACATTGGCAGCCTTGCCAAAGGTGGGTATTTGACTTGTAAGGGGTGTGAGTAGCCTAAAAAGCATTGCTGTCTGCACAGTCAATGACAGACAGACATGCACACATAGTCTCACACATGCACAGTTGCCACGTCTGGGGGTTGATCTCCTACCTAACTACATCAACACACTATAGCAGTATGCAGTTACAGCATGTACTACGGAGATTACTGGGCTACAGCTTTCCCAGGGGAGTATTTCTAGGTGGGTGACATCAACAGCCTTGCCAACGTTGGGTATGTGACTAGTAATGGGTGTGAGTAGCCTAAAAGGCATTGTTCTCTACACAGTCAGTGAGAGGCAGACACACACACGAATAGTGACACAAACTCAGTTGCCATGTCTGGAGTTAGAACTCCTACCTAACTAGTCTATCACACTACAGCAGTACGCAGTTATAGGATGTGCCACAGAGATTATTGCCCTACAACCCTCCCAAAGGTGTATTTTACATTGAATAACCTCAGCAGGCTTGTCAGGGTACTGCTATGGGGTGACCAGTGTGTGCATGGCCCATACACCATTCATGTAGGGGTGACACGCCACAGGCAGCCACACACAGGGTCATATGTCACAGGTACGTGTATAGGGCAACTAGCTAACTACATCCTTGTACAGCCATGTTGCGCAGCTGGCATGTAGACCGCAGAGTCTGTGGTGCTAATAGGTACTGGTTGCTAGTAACTGCAGTGTGTGACATCTGCACCTGATGTGTTTGGGGCCCTTTGGATGTGTGCTGGGTGGGACAGGTGTGGATGGCGCCTTGTCACTGTCACTCTCTTCCATACATCTATATACATCTATGTTTGGCTTATTATGGTTTGTTGTCCATACATATATGTCTGTATTCCTATCCGCTGTGTGTGCAAGGCATGAGTGGTGCAAACTGACATGTGTCTGCAGTAACAATTGCAACTGCTGGATGTGTCTTGTCCACTGGTGTTTGCATACATGGCCTTTATGTGTTAAAGTGTGTGAGCATGCACAGTGTGACCTTTCAGTATGTTGATGACTGACATTGCCTTCATTTCTCTAAGTGTGTGAGCATGCCCAGTAAGGCCGTCTGTTTTGCATGTGGAGCATGTCCAGTGGTCTGTACTGCACAGCTGACCTTTGTGTTGTACACCGACAGGTAGCATGCTGTATCTGCAGGGTATCCAATGATCATTTGGCATTGACTGTTGCAACATGTCTGCATACCGCGGGGTACACCTGACTATTTCTATGTTTCTACACAGGATTGGGGGGTGCACCGGACTGTTACTTTATATCTATGGGGGGTGGGGGGGCACCTGACAGTTGTACCCATTTGCTAGGGCTGTACTGGTATGTCCTGTAGTACATTTCAGTCAGTAGTCTTACCTATCTTGCTGGCTAAGCCATATCGGTGTACTACCATTCTTATCTTTTGATTGCATACACATTTGTTTCTGACTTCCTAGCCATCACAACTGACATCCCTCTACCTGGCCTGCTGTAGTCTGTCCATGTAGCCCTGGGTGGGGGTTACCCATACCCCTCATTCAGAGGCCATAGTACGGCATTTGTTTGTGTTTGTCTACACCTGTCCTGCTGGCTGTGACTGTTGTTGGGTATGTGACCCCCTCGTGACTGGCATGTGTGAGTCCCTTATCTTGTGGGTGTCCCAGTATTGTGGGTGGTGCTGCAGGGCTGCCTATGCCAAATGCACGTAGTACACTGCCTACGCATGGTTAGGCACAGGTAGTATAATGTTTGGCATCCCTTTTACTGTATGTGAGAGTCAGAGAGAGGTGCTATTCCCTGGGTCCCTCCCGTATCAGTGTATGTGCTATGCTTTGCCTCTTTGTCAGGGCCAGGGCATACTGAGCATGTCTCCTTCTGCTTACTGGGGCAGGCACAGGTTGTTCCTCCTCCAAGTCACTCTGTGCCTGTGCAGGCCTTGGCATTGGTGGGGGACTATGTGACCTCGCCCCTAGTTGCTCCTGCTGCTCCAGTTTCCATAGGATCATATTGTGTAGCATGGCACATACAAGGACAATTTGGGTACATATAGTTGGTGAGTACTGCAAGGCTCCACTGGATGTGTCCAGTCACCTTTAGCATGACTTGAGCATCCCAAACACATGTTCTATTATGATTCTTGTTTGTGCGTGTGCCTCATCATGGAGTTCTTGTTCGGGTGTGTGTGTGTTTCAGATGGGTGTCATCAGCCGTGACTCCAGTGCATATCCAGCATCCCCCAATAGGTGACCGTGTGGGATGACCCCATTGGCAAATTTCTAGTACAGCTACGTCAGATGCCAGATGTGGGAATCGTGATAACTTCGAGGGCAGCCAGCACACACATTCAGTATTATGCCCTGGGCATCGCACTCGACCTGGCAGTTGATGGAGGGGAAATCCTTGCTGTTGATGTAGACTCTACCCTGCTCATTGGGTGGTGCTTTGATGCATATGTGAATGCAGTCTATTGCACCCACTACCTCAGGGTATTCTGCTCTTTGCTGGAAGAGAAGCATACTGCTGGCCAACGCCTCACAGATGAGGAGGAAATATACGTGCTCACCGACATGTGCTGCTATGGCATCCAGGAACTGGTGGAGTACCCTGGATGCTGATGCCTGTGAGATCCCCATCATATCCCCAGTTGGCCTTTGGAAGGTACCAGTAGCTAGTATTCATAGGCTTACTTACCTTCGTTTTCACTGGTATGAGTTCCCCTCTGTTAGTTCTGTGTGTCAGGTGTGGCTGGCACAGCTCAACAATCTGGTGTAGGAGGTCCCTGTCTACCCTATAGTGCCCCACTATCTCCAGCTCATGTAGCCCTTGGTAGGTTACCCTAGGTCTGTACAGTCTTCTCCATCTCCTCACTGTGGGTTGGTCGGCAGCATTCCCATCCTCACCATCCTCAGCCTCTACCACAAGTTGTATGATAGCTATTGCAAACCATAACATTTTGCTGTTGTGAGTGTTAAAAGTTCCCTGCTTCTTTACACCGGTGGTGTAGGGTGTGGGAAAAACCAGAGGGGTAGGTGTTTCCATAGTTTATAGTGGCGTTCTAGTCTGGGCTGGTCTGCTGCCTGTGTAATTGGCTGGTTCTGATACATTGCACCTGGCAGCGAACCTAGTTCCCCTTGATTAACTTCCTACTGCTGATTTCCCTTCCCATCGCCCTTCTATTTCATCCCGGGGGCGCATTGTGCATTTGGTGTACTCCATTGTGCACACTGCTGCTATTTCCTGGGTTCACTTCCTTTATCTTCCTGTAGATCCCATTGTGCGGCGTGCACACCCACTTACACTTTGTCATATGTGCTGGGCAGGTTTAGACACACCCCCTGGCTTGGCTGTGCTAAGCTGGATGCAACCCCAAGCCACAGGTCGCCAATCCGATGACAGTATGCCTGACACTCCCACACATGATGTCACCTACCTCCTAGTCTTGCACTCAGCTATTCATACTCATACACTGTTGGGACCTGCCTCACATGCTGGGGAAAACTGGGATTCACTATCCTTCCCCTCATTTGCATAGAATTACCTGCTAATGCATAGTTACATGTGTCACACTGTGCCTCTCCCCTTAGCAACCACTACTCACTGGCCAGGTTGTCTTTTGTCTGCCATTGACTTGCATGGTGGAATACTGATTTTAGTTAGACTGCTTTTTTTAGGTTTATTTTCTTATTTCCCCACCGATCCCGTTTGTGTGCTGTTGCCCTATGCTTCAACGGCCATGATCAGCAGACATATCATAAAAGTTGTATTTTGTACATTTGCCATTGTTTGCAATGCCAATGGCCTTCTACTTGGCCATTGGCATGCTTCCTCAATGATACGCAGCCTTTATTTGGAGCTGTCATAGCTCCGTTTTGGAGTTTGCAGTACCGTACTCTGTTACTAACCAAGTACATTTTTGCATATTACACTAGTCCTGCACGCCCTGATTCCTGCTTCCTGGATTTCAGATTTACCTCATTTGCATGGTTTTCACCTGCAAATAGGATGATTTGCATATGAGGGCTGGGAACATGCAGCACTAGTGCTAGAGCGCTTGCGCACGTCAAACGAGCACGTACGTGGATCGCTCGGCCGCCATATTGGCAAAATTTACTCTTACACTAATCATGCACACCGTGCAAACTTTTGAGAATCTGGGGGACAATCTAAACAAGTTAGGGCCTAGAACAGAGCCCTGTGGGACACCCTAACTGTAACCAAGGATTTTACCTGTCCAGTTGCTGTATGATACTTGCCATGTCCTATTTGTAATCCATGTAGTTCTCCATCTTATCAAGAGTACATCAATACCTAATTGTACTAATTTATTGATCAGTGTTTTGTGTATGACCCTGTCAAATGCTGAAGTTAAATCTTTATAAATTACATCACTGCACAATTTTTCATTCATACCTGTTATTATATTGTCATTGAACATTTACTTATTTATTTTATTTTATATTTGATTACCGGGTTAATCTGACTAGACAATCAGGTGCCCGTTTTCAGCAGAGATCTGGGGAGAAAAACTCTATATACATGTCAATCATAAAAAAAATACAAAAGCTTCACATATATGTTAAAAATACAAATATCAGAGATGAGTACAAATTAACAGAGCAAACAATAGTATATCAGCATAGTATGATGAGAAGTTACAGAAGTGTACAATATAGAGTGTACAGTAGTAAAACAGAAAATATAATGTATTTGGTTAAGAAAGTGCAGCAATATATACAGTTATATACATACATTTAAAAATACAATTCGTTATGGTAGTTTTTTTTCTATGTGTTTGACCTTTGAGTAGTGCCAGAGGAAGATTTATCTGAATGGTGGTAGTAGGATTAGCCATGGTCAGTACAGGTACATTGCCAGATGAGATTGAGGTGGGCTTTTAATTGGGTTTTAAAAATGGGACTGCTGTTTTGCAATCTGATATCTGGTGGAAGAGAATTCCAGATTTTAGCAACTGTGTAGAAGTAGAGGGATTCACCAGCACTGTGTCTACACTTAGCTACCTCAAGAAGGGCTTTGTTTGTGGACCTTAGTTGGCGAGCAGAACTGTGAAAGTTGAGTAAGCCTGAGAGATCAGAAATCTTGTTTGAGTGGTACCAGCAAGTAATGAGCCATGGTGAGTTGGTTATAGTTTAGTTAGTTGATGAGTTCTAGCCAACTTAATTGTTTTAGTGAGTGACAGCGGTGGAGTGGAAATTAGAGTTGGTTGCAAATCTAGCTATTTTATTATTGCACTTGGACAATTTGCGTAGGTCTGTCTTGTTAAGGTTTGTTAATACAGGGGATGCATAAAGCAATGTAGAGAGAAGGTGAGTTCTGGATATAGTAATTTTGGTGTTTTTGATTAGATAGTTTTTGCAGTGGTATAGGCTTCCAAGTTTTTTATGGACTTTGGATATGGTTTGTGCTATATGTTTGTCAAACTTTAAGTTTTGGTCAATTATTACATCAAGAAGTTAGTTTGTGATACTGGGGGGATTTGTGCATTATTGGCAGAACTGATAGAGAAAAGAGCAGATGAGTCAATAGTTTTGGTAGGGTGGAAAAGCATAAGTTGAGTCTTTTTGGAGTTAAGTATTAGTTGTGAGATTTTTAACTGGTTTTTGATATTGGAGAAGGCCTCTTGAGTTTTAGTCTGGAGTGTTTGGAGTGTGGGGGTTGAGCAGATCAGTGTAGTATCATCTGCATATTGGACTATTGTATCTTGCTGGGTGGTGCTGTGGAGGGTGTTTGTAAAGATATTAAATAGTAGGGGTCACAGTATGGATCCTTGTGGTACACCTACTGTTACTGGGAGAAGGGGGAGAGGGAATTATGCCACTTACCTGCTTGTTGGCAGTTGGATAGGTAGTCTTGAAACCAGAGCAATAAGTGGTTGTTTAGGTTGAGTTCGGCTAAGATAGTAAGTAGTTTGCTGTGGGATACTGTATAAAATGCTTTGGACAGATCAAGGAAGGTAGCAGACACTAGGTTTCCTTGGTTCCTATATTGATTGACAGTATTGGTGAAGTATGCTGATACCTTCCTTGATCTGATAAGAGTGCTGTGGTGATGCTATGGAATGGGTGAAAGCCATGTTGGGTGTTGGTGAGGAGACTATTTGTAAGTAAAAGTATCGTCAACTGAGAACGGATACATTTTTCAAGGATTTTTGATAAGGGGGATAAGATTGCTATAGGGTGGTAGTTGGTAAGTTCGGTTGAGGGAACCACCTTTGTGTATGGGTATTATGTAGGAGGTTTTCAAAAGGGCTGGAATTGTATGCTCATTTTTAGGTTGGTTGATAAGTATCAAGATGGGATAAGCTATAGCACTAGCAGCAATTTTGAGGTACACTGCAGGGAGTTTGTCGATTGCCAAAGTGGTGGGTTTTAGTTTAGTGAGGTGATTGTATATTGAGTTGGTAAGAACTGGTTTGACAGTGAATGGAGGGTATGAGTTTGGGTTGCTGATTGCTTGCAGGAAAGTGCAAGGCTGGCTGTTGCTAATTAGGTTAAGGATGGAAGAAGTGAAGTAGTTGTTAAATTGGGTAGCTATCTCTATATTATCTCCTCTGGCATTGGGGGGAGGGGTAGTGGGTTTACCTGGTTGTAATACTTGGTTGACAGCTGCCCAGAAATTTTGAGAGTTAGTGGCATGTTTTACTTGCAGTTCTGTGTAGTGATTTTTCTTATCTTGCCTTATCTGTTTTTTCACTTTATTACATAGTTTGAGGAAAATCTGCTTGTTGTGATTGGTCTTATTGCGATACCATGTATCCCAAGCTTTATCCCTAAGTTTGAGAAGGGTTCTTGTGTTTTTAGAGAGCCATGGGGCTGGGTTGGTTTTTATTCAAATTGTCCATAAGGGGGCCATCTGATTTAATATGTTTAAAAAGGTAGAATTGAAGTACTCCACTGCCTTGTCTAGTGTGAGGGTTGATAGGGGAGCCCAGTTGCAATACCTTAGTGCATTAATGAAATGCTCAGGTATGACATTTTTTGAATTGCGGATTTCACGTAAGATGGTTGTTTTAGTGGTTTTGAGGTGCTGTCTTAATATGAATGTGGATAAATGGTCACTAAGGCCAGTTGGTACTGTACCATAATATTGGCCAGTAGATGGGTTGTTTGTAAGGATCCAGTCTACTATGGATTCCTTGTTTGTATTTTTTCAATGCGGGATGGTGTTTGGATAAGCTGAGTATAGGAATACAGGTTGATGTGATTAGAGGGAGTAGGTGGTAATAGATCTGTTTTCAACATATGCATGCTGATATGTGGTTTCAAGTTCCATCCTATCCATTTCTGACAATAACTTATCCAATATTCCCTTCTACATTAATTTTCTACAACATGACAGTAGATTTAAGGGTCTATATTACTCTGGGTTTGTCCTACTCCACTTTCCCTTAAAGACAGGCTTAATAAGCGCATGTCTCCAGTCATGAGGAATCTCCCATATTAAATGGTAAAGTTAGAAAATAATGACAGACGTTTGAGTTTCAGACTTCATACCCTTCAGAACATTCATGCTTATGCAAAACTTGCTATTCTATCAAGTTTCTAGGTTTGTAAGAGCAATGTTTTAAATTTGTCCCTATTTTGGACCTTTGTCTGACTTTTATTTATGGCTTTGCCCAGATTTTGTGCTGTAAGATTTTGAGAGGTATGATCTATTCTTGTTTAATATTGACTACCCTCCTAACTAACTTACATGCAGAAGTATTAAATACCAGTGATAAGCATTAATTCCTATAATGTGTAGTTATGTCTGTCAAGTGCAGCCATGTTTTATTGCAAAATATGAAACCTTTGATCTCTGAAGTGTTACAGCTATTTGTTACTGCTGTGATCAATGTGCTGACTTACATTCAAGACTGCATTTTTTTTGGTTGAAATTCCAGCACATGGCAGCAGTTGGACTTTTCTTTTACTCATCCTGTAATTTAGAAGCACAAATTCATGTATTTAACTATTCCCTGAATAGTCATACATTTAAGATTTTAACTTCCAACAATCCACACAAACATAGCCAAAATGTATTAGTCAGGCTGGTATGTGTTAGGGTTGTAGTACAACTATAGTTAAGAGTGTAGGTTTGAATCTTGATACCACCAGTATGTCTACTGTATGTGTGTATAGTATTTAGAATTACACAGTGTCAGAAAAATATGTATTAATGTGTGTGCTTAATGCTAATTAGAAACTAAATAAGTTAACACATTTTTCATTCTGTTTTATATGCACTATTTTATATATAGCTGAGTTTCATATGAGACTAAAAGATGCTTTTGAAACTGCAGTGTACTTTCTGAAACTTGCAAGATGCCCTCTGACCTAGTAATTGCTAGCACAGCAATATTCATGTTTATGCCTTTTTGTGTAATGTACTTGAGAAGCAGGTGATTATCTGCTAGGTCAGGAAGCAAAGAATGAACAATGCTATATTCTGTAATGTAATGATTTTGAACAATCAGCTCTGTTCAAAGTATGAGAACATGCACAGCTGCAGAAGTTAGAGATAACATAGACAAAGGACTGTTGGAGAAATGAACTGCAATCTATACTTGCTTTGTGCTCAAATTAGCCATAGTACCTTGAATGGTAACATTGCATATATCTAACCGGTGGTAGCCAAGGCCACGTTGTTTTACTTAGGAAGTTTCTCTCAAAAATTGATAGTGCAAGCAGAAAATCATATAAACAAGCACTACAAAATGATGATGTTAAAACTTGTGATTTACTAGGTCAGCTTGGTAGGCAATGTCTTATTAGAAAATGTATAAAAATGCTTGCATTTCCTGATTCTAGTCAGACAAACTCTGTATTAGCACGTTTTTGTCTCTTGCTGCAAGATTAAAGTGCCTTAACCTGAACCTACCGTGTATTCATTTTTAAAGTATATTTTTCCTTTGACAGTTTGGTCCTTCGGACCGGAATACATATCTCTCACTCTGGCTCAGGTCAGAATTGGGCCCGGTGGCATGAACCCATATGGAGAAGTGGCCACATCGGTTCTTCTGCTTTGAAAGACCTCTGACTGAATTGTCGTTCAAAAGAGGCCAGCCACTGTTTCTGATCTGTGATTGGAGGACGAGTCAACGTTCCAGTGGGATCAAGACACGTAGGGTCAGGTAAGGAGGAATTTACCTTTTTCTGTTTTAGATCAGGGACTTGTTACAGTATTGTTGTTTTTGTCAGTGAGATTTGCATGTGCAGATCAGGGACAAAAAAGATTGCTGTCTTGTCATAGATCAGGGAAACAGAATAGGTAGGCAGTTATTCTAGATAAACTGTGAAAAGGAGAAAATCGTGGTACCACGTGATAAAAAGGGTTACGTAACAATTTCTAACTTAGCTAAGGCAACATGGGAAATCAGTGCACAAAAAGTTCCCAAGACCCGCCCTTAACCGAAGACGCAAAATACATGCAATTACAGCGTGCTGATAATGTTAGGTATTATACAAAATGGGTTAATAAATACAAATTTGACGGTAATCTAGATAAACCTTCACTTATTAAACTTGTTAGATAACTTAAAATGGACATGAAAGGTCAGCTAAAAAAGCAACGACAATTAGGAGTCTATCGGGCACACAGGTGGCTTGAGGAAGCAAACCACAGGGAACAAAAGATTAAAAATTCAAAAGCAATGTTCTTAAATAAAGAAGACAATAACTTGGTAATCGCAACAGTCCCTCCACCCCCTCCGCTTCCCTTACCAGAATATGAAGCGAGTGGGCAAACTGATCCACCTCCGCTATACCCAGCTGTTCCTGCAAAACCAAAACCGTTTGTTAGAGATCCTATCGAGATCAGGTCTCGAGTACGGAACTTAAGAGGGGATATTGAATTGTATGAAATGAATAAAAATCCACAAGCTATGAGTGAAGAAGAGATATGTCCACTCATAGAAGTACCAAATCCGCAGGCAGGACAGGCAGGACAGGACCCAACTCTTCTAGTATATAGACCGTGGACACCGGAAGACATCCGGAAAGCCACAGAGGGAATTCCCCATCCAAAAGTTAATTTTAGAAAATTCTTAGAAGACTTACAGGGCATGAGGTTAAGTTACCATTTGAATGGAGAGGAAGTAGAGAAAGTAGTCAGACAAATCATAGGTCCAGATTGGCACATGATCAGTGGCAACTGGAATCCCCGTGATGCAGAACTTAGGCCACTCCCACATAGCAACACAGAACTAGACAACAGAGTGAAAGGTCTGACAGACCGAATCTCTGAGAAATGGAAGCCTAGGGCTGATTGGACTTGCATTAATCAATGCATACAACAAGAAGGTGAAACTGTTGATAGATATTATGCCAGATTATTAGAATGTTTTAATAACCATTGTGGAATGCAGGTACCTGAAGACCAAACACATGATTCCCCATATGAGCAGCAGCTAAAGAATACATTTTTGAAAGGCAGTATTGCACCCATTAGCAGCTTTATTGCAAAGCACATGGTAGATCACCGTACAAGTAGATTACAGTCATTACTTGAATATGCAAGACATGCCGAAAGGCATTTTAATAGCAAAAAGAAAAAGAAAACTCAAGTATTTGCAGTAGAAGACGGATCAGAAGTCTTTGTAGTACAAACTGGGAAGAAGGGTAAGAAAAATACCCAGGGAAACAAACAATCTGATAAATGATCAGAGGACTTTGAAGAGAGAAAGAAAAGGGGTGAATGTTTTAAATGCGGGAAAAAGGGACATTTAGCAAGGGATTGCAGGCAAAATAAAAAGGTAACCACAGAAGACAAGGAGGGTGAGGACAGACTATATGGCAGTCAAGAATCACTAGAAAGGAATAAAGAAGAAAAGACAAGCGCAAATGTAGTAGAAGGGGTAGAGGACGTAATAGAAGAGGTAGAGGATGTGTATGAAATCACAGCTGATGAAGAAAATGAAATTTTGGACTTAGCATTATTGAGCCTAGAAAAACCAAAAGTCCACGTGAGGCTAATGACACACCAGCAAAGACCGCAAAGAACAGCAATAGCGTATACAGATTTATTATCCGCTTTCGTACCAAACTTCATCAGAATAAGTACACATATTAAAAATTTACACTTAAATACTACAATGAAACCATGTGATTAATCAATCAATTAAATAATCAATTAAATATTCAAACTGACAAGACCTAATAAAAAATATATATATACACACACAAATATATATGACATTTTTTTAAAAAACATATTTAAACTAAAACTTTTACAGTTGATACCTAAAAATGAGAATAAACTAAATTTCCTTCTTTATTAATATTTAATTTACGTTGTTTTAAAAAACACTTGATATTAATGGTCTCATTGAGACCTGGGGCTATATCAGATTTTAATTTTATTTGCCAATATGCTTCCCTTTGCAAAAGATAATTTTTAAAATCGCCATCTCTCATGTCCTTCTGACCACCTCAAGTATAGAAAAAAGGAATTTGCTAAAGGATAAACAATTTAATGAATGCTTAAATAAAGCATTCTTTTCATCTTTAGATTTGATGGCATATAAATGTTCCCTAATTCTTATTTTAAGCTCCCTGGTGGTCATCCCTATATAAAATGCAGTACAAGTTGAACATAAAGCAATATAAATGACTCCACTAGTGTTACAATTTACGTAACCTGGTACCTCCAGAGTCCTGCTACATGTACTAACTGAAATATAGAGACCCACAGAAATAAAACAACAAATATTGCATTGATTGCAAATGTACATGCCCCTTTTATTGAACCCCAATCTAGAAGCCTTATTCTGGTGAATTTCCAAAATCCGTTTTATATTAAGACCGTTCTTTTGAACAAAAATGGGCCTTTCTCCTACAGCATGAAAAATATCCTTATTACCCTTAATGATGCCCCAGTTCTTCCTAATAATATTTTGAATGCCCTGACAATCAGAGCTCATCTCAAGTGAACAAATTAAATTAGCATTCATTTTGTTATCAACAACATTTCCGCAAGGGGGCTCCACTTCATCATTTTGAAAATTTAACAATGGAAAGTATTTAGACTCCCTTTTGGACCAAATGTCAGCCTTGGCACCATCAAGAATAGATGGATCATATCCCCTCTTGATAAACAAGGAGGAAATAAAGGAAAATTCCTGGTGCAAGTCCGCATCCTTAGAGGTCATGCGGCTTGCCCGAATAAATTGCCCCCTGGGGATATTGTTGGTTATATACTTAGGATGCCCGCTCTTGTAATGTAAATAACCGTTATTAAATGTCCTTTTGCGATAAATGCAACTATGAAGTCTGCTTTCTTCAAAGTCCCATTTAAGTGTGATGTCCAAAAAATTAACATTCAACCCCATTGTGCCCTTAGTAAATTTTAAATAATCCGAAAGTAAATTAATATCAGTATAAAACTCGTTAACAGTACTGATATCACCATCAATTATAAAAAAATAAATCATCCATAAATTATCTTTTCATTTATAAAAAATAAATCATCCATAAATTATCTTTTGCAAAGGGAAGCATATTGGCAAATAAAATTAAAATCTGATATAGCCCCAGGTCTCAATGAGACCATTAATATCAAGTGTTTTTTAAAACAACGTAAATTAAATATTAATAAAGAAGGAAATTTAGTTTATTCTCATTTTTAGGTATCAACTGTAAAAGTTTTAGTTTAAATATGTTTTTTAAAAAAATGTCATATATATTTGTGTGTGTATATATATATTTTTTATTAGGTCTTGTCAGTTTGAATATTTAATTGATTATTTAATTGATTGATTAATCACATGGTTTCATTGTAGTATTTAAGTGTAAATTTTTAATATGTGTACTTATTCTGATGAAGTTTGGTACGAAAGCGGATAATAAATCTGTATACGCTATTGCTGTTCTTTGCGGTCTTTGCTGGTGTGTCATTAGCCTCACGTGGACTTTTGGTTTTACTTGGTTTGAGTTTATTTTTGTTTTATTGGTTGTTTTAGTCCATGGCGGAGGCTTCGGATGATGCTTTGCTTAATTTGAGCATTCATGCTACCCCAACTATGGAAGCAGGAAATTTGAATATGCTGCTTTTTGCTACATTAACTGAAATTAAGAACTCATTGAAAGTTTTGGCTTCAAGAGCTCATGACCCGGAAACTACTATCAGAGCTTCCAGTCCGGTGGGGTTCAATAACGAACCGGAATTTGGTGGCAACTATGAAGGAGCAGTATGAAACCCTGACTTAGGAGCTCCCAAACAACAACGCATTATGGGTCGGACGACCTTCCAGGAGTATTTCGACCGTGCCAATAATCCGTTCAAGGAGCTAGGAACATCTGATGGAATTCCGGATACTTTTTACAACGATGACTTCAACACCAAACGAGGGCAGTTAATTAAGCTTCTAAAAAGGTACGATGCAATACATGTTGAAAATTGCTATTTTGCACGCTGTATGGAACTTAATATCGTTCCAAAAGGGCTACGATTTTTTAAGTGTCCCAACGGCGTACAAGTTGGTGATGCCTTTTTTGCTACTTTGACTGGCTTTTTCAACGATGCCGGTGTGCGGTTTTTAAAGTTGCTTTTTGACAATAATGTCACTAAAAAAGAACTGCTTAAGCAGGAAATCATGGATCTTGAATTATTTTTTAAGCGGAATTTGGGTGAAGCAAAATTTACTGATTTTTTCAGTTCCGTTTCTAAGGAAACAGAACAGTTTTCGGCAGATAACATCAATAGGGAGCATTTAAAATTATTACGAGACCTTGACTCGTATAAAACCAATTCTGCTTACGCTAATTTTGGTGTTCCCAACAAATCCTTTAAACCTGTCAACTATAAGGATTTTGGTACTAGAAATGGGAATGGGGGGCCTTCATTTAAAACTGTTGGGCAAGGAAGCAACAATTATTTTTCGAAATATTCCTCAGTAGTGGCGGGGAATAATGATTGTCCCAGGTTTAAAACTTATGAAAGGATGCCAACTAAGTTACCACCTGTTAATGATGCATTTAATGAAGTTGGTGTAAGTGAGGGGAACCCTTCAACAGATGTTGAACATTTCCCTTTATTGCCTCCTGCTGAAACCAACAATAAGAACAATAGCAACGCTACTGCAGTTGGAGCGGGTACAGTGAACCCTGCTCCATTACAAACATCAGGCTCCTTTCCTAATAGGAGAAATCAAGCAGTAACTAAAACAGTTTCTACCAGGAGCCGGACTTTTTTGAGCTCCCAGTCATCAGGGGAGGAGACATAGAAGATAACAACGACCATTTCTGCATTATCAACTTGACTGGACATGACTTTAGTAAGGTGGAGCTGGACGTTCTGAAATTAGGTTTAAATTTTATTCCTCAATCTAGGGCTAATTATGTGAGAACTGTTGTTGATATCAAAAAGTTTTCCCGAAAGCTAAATTTACATTATTTGTTGCATGATTTACCTATAACAGAACGTGCTTTTGTTAAACCTTCTGTGTATTGTCCAAAATTACATCACACCTTAAAAGTGTTTGAGGAAATGTGTATTCAGGATGTAGATAGGTTGTTGAATGACTACCCCAGTACCCTGGGCAATATTTCAGATGTTGAAAGGCAAGCATTAAGTAATTTAACATCTATGACAAGGGAATTTCGCTTTATGAAAAGCGACAAGGGGAATAATATTGTCATCATGAAGAGGGAGTCTTATGTCAAGGGTATGTTAGACCTTTTGGCAAACAAAGATGAATATGAAATTGTCCCACTTTTCAAAATTAAGCGTTGTTTTCGTATGGTTCAAGCATATTTATATGACGCCCTTATGAATGGGGAAATGAGCTTTGAATTATACGAATTTTGTAGTATTGAACATCCTAGGATAGGGGTACTTTTTGGGATCCCTAAGGCCCATAAGTCAACCCTAGACCCGCCATTTCGACCGATTGTTTCGGCTTCTCATTCAGTTACGGAAGGGGTTTCTTTGTTTTTAGATGCAATTTTAGAGCCCATTGTTTCCACACAACCTTCTTTTATTTGGGATTCCTGGCATTTTCTCAAGAAAATAAATAAGTTTGTCAATACTTGTGGTTTCAATTCTAGTACACAGATAATGTTTACTTTTGATGTTGTCTCCCTTTTTACTTGTATTCCCCACCAAGAGGGTGTTGAAGCCATACGACAATTTTTAACCTCTAACTGTCTCAATTTTACTAATGACAAGGTGTCCTTTTTATGTAGATTATTAGAGGTGACTTTGGAAAATAATTTTTTTCTTTTTGAGAAAACTTACTATAGGCAAAAGAGGGGGGTTGCTATGGGTTCCTCAGCAGCCCCAGCATTTGCAAATTTGGTCATGGCCTGGTGGGAGAAACAATTTCTCCCCACCCTGGCCGATAAATACAAAATTCAGTTTTTTTGTCGATTTATGGATGATTTATTTTTTATAATTGATGGTGATATCAGTACTGTTAACGAGTTTTATACTGATATTAATTTACTTTCGGATTATTTAAAATTTACTAAGGGCACAATGGGGTTGAATGTTAATTTTTTGGACATCACACTTAAATGGGACTTTGAAGAAAGCAGACTTCATAGTTGCATTTATCGCAAAAGGACATTTAATAACGGTTATTTACATTACAAGAGCGGGCATCCTAAGTATATAACCAACAATATCCCCAGGGGGCAATTTATTCGGGCAAGCCGCATGACCTCTAAGGATGCGGACTTGCACCAGGAATTTTCCTTTATTTCCTCCTTGTTTATCAAGAGGGGATATGATCCATCTATTCTTGATGGTGCCAAGGCTGACATTTGGTCCAAAAGGGAGTCTAAATACTTTCCATTGTTAAATTTTCAAAATGATGAAGTGGAGCCCCCTTGCGGAAATGTTGTTGATAACAAAATGAATGCTAATTTAATTTGTTCACTTGAGATGAGCTCTGATTGTCAGGGCATTCAAAATATTATTAGGAAGAACTGGGGCATCATTAAGGGTAATAAGGATATTTTTCATGCTGTAGGAGAAAGGCCCATTTTTGTTCAAAAGAACGGTCTTAATATAAAACGGATTTTGGAAATTCACCAGAATAAGGCTTCTAGATTGGGGTTCAATAAAAGGGGCATGTACATTTGCAATCAATGCAATATTTGTCGTTTTATTTCTGTGGGTCCCTATATTTCAGTTAGTACATGTAGCAGGACTCTGGAGGTACCAGGTTACGTAAATTGTAACACTAGTGGAGTCATTTATATTGCTTTATGTTCAACTTGTACTGCATTTTATATAGGGATGACCACCAGGGAGCTTAAAATAAGAATTAGGGAACATTTATATGCCATCAAATCTAAAGATGAAAAGAATGCTTTATTTAAGCATTCATTAAATTGTTTATCCTTTAGCAAATTCCTTTTTTCTATACTTGAGGTAGGTCAGAAGGACATGAGAGATGGCGATTTTAAAAATTATCTTTTGCAAAGGGAAGCATATTGGCAAATAAAATTAAAATCTGATATAGCCCCAGGTCTCAATGAGACCATTAATATCAAGTGTTTTTTAAAACAACATAAATTAAATATTAATAAAGAAGGAAATTTAGTTTATTCTCATTTTTAGGTATCAACTGTAAAAGTTTTAGTTTAAATATGTTTTTTAAAAAAAATGTCATATATATTTGTGTGTGTATATATATATTTTTTATTAAGTCTTGTCAGTTTGAATATTTAATTGATTATTTAATTGATTGATTAATCACATGGTTTCATTGTAGTATTTAAGTGTAAATTTTTAATATGTGTACTTATTCTGATGAAGTTTGGTTTGAAAGCGGTAATAAATCTGTATACGCTATTGCTGTTCTTTGCGGTCTTTGCTGGTGTGTCATTAGCCTCACGTGGACTTTTGGTTTTACTTGGTTTGAGTTTATTTTTGTTTTATTGAGCCTAGAGCTCTACTTAGCAGACACAAAACCGGAAGTTACACTTCTGGTAGAGGGGAGGGAAGTTAAATTCCTGTGTGACTCAGGGGCTTCACGGACCCTGATACATCCGTCCAAACTACCAGAAAATTCAGAATCACTTGACTACATATTAGTGAAAGCAGCTAATGGACAGCTGTATCGGGAGCCACTCTCCCACAACATAGCGATAACTGACCCAGTTTCAGGGATGACCCAGAAAAGCAAAATTGTTGTTTCTGCAAAATGCCCAGTGAATCTCTTGGGCAGAGACCTAATGCAGATATTTGGCATAGCCGTAGTTCCAACTATGCAGGGTATGGAAGCACAGCGACAAATGGATACTTTTGTAGTGCGACCGGACGGTGAAACATTTTATTGGTACATCCAGGACTTAGTTACAACTGGTCCAGGGGCAGTAACTGAAGAACTGATGAATGTAGCCATCAGTAAATCCCCCTCCCTTGACACTGATAAACAGCTTTTGTTGCATTGCACTCTATATTACTGTAACAGACTAGGACCTGATAAAGAATATGAGCAAGAACTGTTTAGAAACCATGCTAACAGATTAGTATTACGAAATTTGTACTGGGACACAGAAGGAAACAGTGTAGTAAGCTGTTCATTGCCCCAGGAATTCCTAGCACTTTACAAATCTAATTGATTACCACATGTGAGTTTAACTAAAGATAGAAACGTGAAGTGGGCAGACCTAAGAGAAAAAGTCACAAGGTGGGAAAAATAGACAGAGTTAGAACTTTCCGAACAGGGAGTACAAAAGCAGAAACTAAATTGGATAATGCAGACACACCCAGCTGTACACTCACAGGCAAGTGAGGACAGCTGAGTAGCACTCTTACTAGAGGAAGAGGAAAAAGCCTTACGAGACATACCAAAGACTCTCTGGTCTACAGGGAAATCAGATGTAGGACTTATTCGTACAGCAGGACCAGTTACTATCATGCCAAAATCAGCATTTAGACCTAATAAGAGACAGTATCCCTTGAGAAAGGATGCAGAAATAGGAATCAAACCTATAATAGCAGCCTTACTTATGGAAGGAGTCTTGATAGAATCTCCTGATTCACCATGTAATACACCCTTATTTCCTGTTAGGAAAGCAAATGGAGAATGGCGTATGGTCCAAGATTTACAAGCTGTAAATGACACAGTTATACCCAGGGCACCTACGGTGCCAGATCCACACACTTTATTGAATGATTTGAAACCTCAACAAAAGTATTTTTCTGTGGTAGATATTAGCAATGCATTTTTCTCAATACCGATACACCCTGACAGCAAACATTGGTTTGCGTTTACATTTCAGGGGAAAAGGTATACATATACGAGACTACCACAGGGATATTGTGAAAGTCCAACAATATTCACACAAGAAATGGCAAGTAACCTGGCAGGATTTATCCCACTGAAAGGCAGTCAGATTTTACTTTATGTAGACAACATTCTGCTGGCAGCCCCCACCCAGCAAGAATGCAGAGAGGATACCATAGCATTACTACAATTTGTAGCCACTCAAGGTAAATAAAAACAAGCTGCAACTTTGGAAAAAACAGGTCAAATACCTGGGATATGTCATATCCAAAGAAGGCAGAATATTAGATGAAGACAGAAAAACAGCAATATTACAAGCACCTAAACCAACTACCAAGAAGGAAATGATGTCCTTCCTGGGTACTACTAACTTTTGTCGGAGTTAGATTCCAAACTATGCTCTGGAATCTGCTCCGCTGACCAACTTGATATTCAAAAAGCTGATGGCAGCACAAGATTTATTACAATGGACACCAGAAGCAGAATCAGCTTTCTGCAGATTGAAACAACTGATAGCTTCTTCATTAGTTTTAGGATTACCAAACTATCATAAGCGATTTTTCCAAACTGTAGATTGTAAGCAAGGTTATATGACATCAGTGTTAACACAACAGCATGGGGACAAACAACGCCCCATAGCTTTCTATTCATCACAGCTAGACCCAGTGGCGCGATCCTTGCCCCAGTGTGTACAAGCAGTAGTCGCAGCTTCTTTTAAAGCAGCTTTCTATTATTGATAAGAAAATGTTTCATGCAGGGCAAGCTTATATCAATACTAAAGTAGAGAATTGTTATTTTGTTTGTGGGGAAAAAAGCATATAAATGGCTACCTGAGAATTGGTCCGGCAGTTGTTTTTTGGGTTACCTGGTTCCGGCCATACGACACACTGCAGTTTTGCCTCAGGGAAAAATTTGAAATGTCAGAGAGGTCAGCAGTAAACCTAGAAGTCCAATTAAGAGACCTGAGAATCCAGTAGGATGAATCGAAGCAGGATGGAAAAACCATAACTCTGTAAAAAACAAAGATAAACTGACACACATGGACTTGAGTGACACTATTATATCATGGGCTGGCATAGCCCCTGCATATGGCGCAGTGAAATTGATTTGGGAGCTGAGAAAACTGTCCAAACTTCTCGAAGTTATGAGCAATGCAACTTTTTCTGCTCTCGAATTAGTGACTGATGAACTGAATGCTATGAGAACTGTGGTGCTTCAGTACCGCATGGCTCTCGACTTCACCCTAGCGGCGAGAGGTGGTACGTGCGCTTTAATCAAAGAAGAATGCTGTTCATACATTCCTGACAACCAGCACGAAATAAACGACCATCTTGAGGTGATCTAGCAAGTGTCGACCATGACCAAACCAGGCCCAAACCCTCTGACGGACTTTTTCCAGAATTTGTTTGGGGGGGTGGGGTTCCATCCTAATGAACATCCTGATTGCCATTTGTGTGGGATTACTCCTGTTAGGAGCATGCATTTGTTGTGGTATTCCCTGCATGAAAAAGTTAATCAAAGAATTTATAGATATATCAGTTTCTGAGACTTTGTATCAAAGTACTGAAATTGAAGAATTGTTGAAAAGTGAAACACTTTCATAAGTTTAAACTGAATGACTCTCTTAACTGCAAATCCTGAATGGAAGAGGTTAGGAGAAGAAGCAAACTGTTTATTCTTTTGAAAATAGAATTAAAAAGTATTAACATGGGGGGGAAATGTCATAAAAATATGTATTAATGTGTGTGCTTAATGCTAATTAGAAACTAAATAAGTTAACATGTTTTTCATTCTATTTTATATGCACTATTTTATATATAGCTGAGTTTCATATGAGACTAAAAGATGCTTTTGAAACTGCAGTGTGCTTTCTGAAACTTGCAAGATGCCCTCTGTCCTAGTAATTGCTAGCACAGCAATATTCATGTTTATGCCTTTTTGTGTAATGTACTTGAGAAGCAGGTGATTATCTGCTAGGTCAGGAAGCAAAGAATGAACAATGCTATATTCTGTAATGTAATGATTTTGAACAATCAGCTCTGTTCGAAGTATGAGAACACACACAGCTGCAGAAGTTAGAGATAACATAGACAAAGGACTGTTGGAGAAATTAACTGCAATCTATACTTGCTTTCTGCTCAATTTAGCCATAGTACCTTGAATGGTAACATTGCATATATCTAACCGGTGGTAGCCAAGGCCACGTTGTTTTTCTTAGGAAGTTTCTCACAAAAACTGATAGCACAAGCAGAAAATCATATAAACAAGCACTATGAAATGATGATGTCAAAACTTGTGATTTACTACGTCAGCTTGGTAGGCAATGTCTTATTAGAAAATGTATAAAAATGCTTGCATTTCCTGATTCTAGTCAGACAAACTCTGTATTAGCATGTTTTTGTCTCCTTGCTGCAAGATTAAAGTGCCTTAACCTGAACCTACCGTGTATTGATCATTTTTAAAGTATATTTTTCCTTTGACACACAGTCATAAATGAATGTGCAATTGTATTTCATGTCAAGTCTGACATGTAATGCCCACTATTTTTCACTGTTTTTTTATACATAGAAACACCCTGTATTGACCTGACACAGTCCTTCTGTGGCAGTAAGGCATTCTTTTCTCATTTTTGCAGGTGATGAAGCCAGGCCCATAATCGGGCTCTGTGCATTGAATGCATGCACAAGCTGGAGAAGCAGCAGAGGAAGATAGGTAAGTGTTATAATTGTCAACATTTATTTCCTCCAAAACATTCATAACATAGTTAAAAAAATCAATGTTGCCTGTAGCCACTCATGTTCTTCTGTTATGTCTGCTTATTACATGTTATATTCATGACCATCATTACAGTATTTGAATCATGCTGGTTAGCAACAGTGATACATTAGATGATGAAATGTAATGTGTGCGTGTCATATTCTCAAACTGCAGAATGTCACATGCTCTCATTGTGATTATGATTGCCCAGTTGTTCTAAGGTGTGTATTACATTCCAATTCTATGATGTGATGTCATTCACTAACCATGTTGCATTGCTCATCATATTTACATATATATTTTAAGTTTACTACTGCTTATTCTTCTTACTATATATCAATAATAAACATATTATTCAGGGAATGTCAACATGACACATTACTTGCTCATAAAGATAATTTATTCTGGAAAATATTTTTAACACCTCAATATAAATGTGTGAGGCAGACATAAGAATACTGGCCTGTGAAAGTAAGGATTTTATTTTATTTGTTTGCTTGCTGTATGATGTTCAAAAGTTTCTGTCTTAATGGATTTGAACCCAAAGCTTTATTCCAACTGCTCTGCTGTTATTGCCAGCGTATAGAATAGTGAGTGTTTTAGAACAGAGAGACGTCAGAGAATTCTTGTCATGATATATATGTCTGCTCCCTATGCACATGTGTGTTTTGCATGCATATTAATGGCTAATATGTTTATAATTGGGCAAGTAGTAATAGTATTTTCTCTGATAACCTGTGTATTATGCACTGGAGAAACATAATAACTCTAAATGATGGACATAGTAACTCACACATTACCTTCTATTCATATCATCAATATATATAAATATAAATATATATATATATATATATATATATATATATATATATATATATATATATATATATATAGATAGATAGATAATAGGACATTGGGAATGTTGCATGATCATGACCATTCACCTGCTATCCTCAAATTTCTGTTGTTATACAAAATATAAATATACCTTTTGGGCCATATATTCTGACAATTGCATTTTAATGAGAAATGACTGTATTGTGATATACCTTGAGCAAATATGTCACATTTATAGTTTCATATGTTTTGATCATGTTAATGGCATACTATCTTCAACATTAAGTGCATATCTGATTGTGTTTTATGACAGACCTGTTCTGCACATGACTGTGATGTATAATAGACACCATTTTGTACATTGTTATGGATTGAAATCATGCCTTTCATCACATATGGTGTCACAGTTGCATAAGGTCATACGATACTGTAATATGACACACCGAAAAGTTACCACTTGTAAATTGTGTCAGTTTGTATATGATATGATTCGATCCAGAGGTACCAAGAAGTTACCAAAAGTCTTGAAAACTTGATTTATTTAGCGCTTTTGTTTCTCTCCAATAGAAGCTTCATCAGAATACAAAAACCATTACACCCCAGCCTCACTTTAAAATACCTCCAAATTACAAATTAACCAATCATCAGTGCACTAAAATGCTTAAAGGCTGTTTAAAGAAATACTTAAAAGCTGTTTAAAGAAATAGACACAATTTTTTTTACATTTGTAAATGTTTCAACTTTAACAAACAATTAATAGAGCAGGTTTCATTGTTACCTGGCGTTCTTGTAGCATTTAATTTCAACTGCCATTTTAACTCACATTTTTGGTCATCTGTATAAAAACCTCTCTGATCTTTCACAACTTATTCAAGAACAAAAAAACTTGAAAGAGTGTAATGGTTATTCAGTAATATACTGTGCTAAAGCATTTTTAACATCCTGTTTTCTAATATTTAAAGCATGTTCATATACCATTTCTTTTAGCTTCCAGTTAAGTTTACCTACATAGACCGCATCACACTCTATGCAGGAAGCAATATAAACCACATTAGATGTCTGATGTGTAATAATTCCATAGTCTAACTACCGCACCATTTATTAAAAACTCATAACCAGTTAAAATAGACAGACACTGGGAGCATCGGCCACACTTAAACATGCCTTTCCTGACTTTACGTATTTTTGCTGTACTCTCCAGTAAATTCTTGAAAGATTTATCCTTCCTAAAAACAATCTTAGGACATTCACCTACAATGTCACCCACTCTATTATCACATTTTAAAATAGCCCAATTTTTTCTAAGACTATTCACCACCATTTGACTATCTAGTGTATAGGTGGTGATAAAACACCATCAACTATTTATTTCTGATTTTTACTTATATCATTAGTCACCCTTCCACCTCTAACTAGGGAATCAAACCAATCAATATTTATCAATTTATCACAAATCTGTTGGGGGATAATAGTGGTTTATAAATGCCATGTAATCTTTTAAAAAAACACCTTTTCCTTAATATTATTGAAACATACTACTGGATAACCTCTGTTTAAGAACATCTCCAAAACTTTGTCCACTTCTTTTAAAAACAAGGTATCATCTGAAACCATACTAGCTATTCTAACAAGCTGGCCTTTCAGCACCGCTTTCTTTTGAAAGTCTGGGTGCCAGCTTTGAAAGTGAAGATATGTGTCCGCAAATGTTCTTTTTCCGAAAATATTTGACTGGAAACATCTCTGCTCCATATTTTTATATAACACAATATCCAAGTAGGATATTTTATCCACTGCCATATTAAAGGTAAACTTCAAAAAACTTGTATTATTTATGTACTCAATAAATTCAGTAAAGTCATCCCTCGTTCCTGTCCATAAAATAGAAATATCACCCAGGAACTGAGTATAATACATCCAATAAGAGGGAAACTGACAAAAATGTATCTACTGTCCCAATAAGCCATTACCAGATTCGCAAAACTGGGGGCACAAGCTGCCCCCATTGCTACTCCTGTACATTGCTTAAAGAATTGCCCATCAAAGAATAAAAAAATTGTTGGTGAGTACTAAATCTAACAAAAGAATAATTAAATTCACGTTATCATTTGATATAATATTTATAATATTTAAGTCAAATAAAACGTCCTCCACCCATGATAGGCCCACATCATGTGTTATAACTGAATATAAATTTACCACATCCACTGTTAGAAAAATACAGCTTTCATCAAATTCTAAACCATTAATTTTAGATAAAAACTGCCACGAGTCTTTACAAATCTGAGGAAATGCTTCAACATACATTTTTAAGAAATCTACAAACTTAGCCATATAGTGGACTTTAGATCTATTAGAGTCAAATATTTATGAATTTCTGGAATACCAAAAAAGCCAGCTATTACTGGGTACTTGTTCATTAATAAATCAAATTCCTTTTTACTAAGCTGACCATCCAATAATAAATCATTTAGCACCATATCAATTCTTGCAAAAGCCAAATTAATTTAATTTTGTGAGACTTCAATATACGTATCAGAAAATAATAGTGCATAAATACAAGACTGATACTCCATCATGTTCATAAGAACTAACCCACCCCCTTTGTCAGGTTTCATAACCCTGATGATGTCATCTTCTCTTATTTGCTTTAATAACACTTTTCTTCCTTTGCTAAATTAAACAGTTCACTTTTACAATGTGATGATAGCAATTTCCTAAAATCAAGCTCACAATTTTTTTCAAAAACATCAATCAAAATATGCATGGGGAGATTAAATACACTTAACCTAGTTAAATCTTGCTCATTGTTACTAAAAATACTGTCTTTAAACCAGATAGCTAAATTTAGTTTACAAGTATATAGCTTTAAATCCATAAGTAACTCAGCTACATTTCCCCTCTTTGCTGGTACAAAACTCAGCCCTTTGAACAAAACATCTGCATGTTCAAAAGTGAAACATTTACTAGAAAAATTGTATAATACAAAGTCATTGTTAAAACTGCATATCAAATGTGGTTTAGGATTTTATCCCAGTATCATGTCAATATTCACCACCGATTCCTCTGTTTCTTGGGCGAATACCACTTCAGTTTCGCTCCCTGCTGGAAATAATAATCCTCTATGTTCTTATGCTGGAATTTCTGCTGCCCTTGCTGTTTCTGAATCCTTTCCGATCTCCATACTCCCTGCTCCTCTGACTGAGGAAACCTTTTTGGGGAAATCTCATTTCCTGCCATTGAAGACACTTCCTGCTCACTCCACATTGGTTCATGGCTTCTGTTTATGTTTCCATGGGAATCAGGGTAAGCCGCTTCAGCCCGATAGTCATTGACATCACGTTGGAAATTTTTGAGCTTCCTATTCACTAAATCTCCACATAAATTGCCCACTTTAGAGAAAAATATTCATGTAGTTGGTCTCGTAATTGACAAATAAGTTCTTTTTCAGCTTGGCATCCATATTATCAAGCTCGGCTAAAAGTTGTGAAATAAGATGGTTATTTCTCTTGACCATAAGCTTTAACATATCACAACCTGCTTTGTTAAATATCTCAGTTAAGTGTTTGAAAAACTCAGAGCCTTCAGAAAACCCATTTGGTATTTTCCAAAAGCACAAGCCCTTTGGGACAATATTTGCTGACATATTCTTTAATAAATAGCTGTTTTCAAGCTATAATTTCTTAAAGGAAAACAGCTTTTGTTCAAAGTTTTTTAACTGAACTGAAATAGAGTCATTAGCAATAGGAGCAACTGTTCTTACATTCTGCTCCCCAAATTCAAAATTGTTAGATTTCCAAACCTGAAAATCGAATTGTCCAGCTGAACCATCTTCCATATTCTGTCATAAAGCAGTAGCTTGAGTAGCTTGAGTAAGCGGTAACCCCAAACTACTTCCTGAAGAGGAGGGATGCTTCTTGCAAGCACTCTGGATTGAAAAATGCCTGCTTGCCATCTTATACTGTCAGATGACTTGCTGAATCAATTGAGTGAGATCACTCAGAGCTGCATTAATGTCCTGAGGCAAACCAGGATTACCTCCAGCAGAATCACTTCCAGAAGCCATAGGTACAAAACACACTACTGTAAAGCAAAAGACACTGAAACCACTAAGCAGAGACAAACAGACTTCTCAGTCAATCGATCCAGATGTACCAAAAAGACAACAAAAAATTTAGCACTTTCATTTCTCTCCAATAGAAACGTCATCAGAATACAAAAAACATTACACCCCAGCCTCACTTTATAATCCCTCCAAATTACAAATTAACCAATCATCACTGCAATAAAATGCTTAAAGGCTGTTTAAAGAAATACTTAAAAGCTGTTTAAAGAAATAGACACTAAAAAAAGTTTGCATTTCTGAATGTTTCAACTTAAACAATTAATAGAGCAGGTTTCATTGATACCTGGCATTCTTGTAGCATTTAATTTCAAGTGCCATTTTAACTCACATTTTAACAAATGTTCATCTGTACAAATACCTCTCTGATCTTTCACAACTTGTTCAAGAACAAAACCTTGAAAGAGTGTAACAATTGTTCAATAATATACTGTGCTAAAGCATTTTTAACATCTTGTTTTCTAATATTTAAAGCATGTTCATACACTCTTTCTTTTAGCTTCCTGCTAGTTTTACCTACATAGAATGCATCACACTCTATGCAGGAACACTCTATGCAGGAAGCAAGATAAACCACATTAGATGTGTCACGTGTAAATTTTAAAAACAAGGTATCATCTGAAACTATCTTAACTATTCTTACAAGGTGGCCTTTCACCACCGCTTTCTTTTGAAAGTCTGGGTGCCAGCTTTGAAAGTGAAGATATGTGTTAGCAAATGTTCTTTTTCTGAAAATATTTAACTGGAAACATCTCTGCTCCATATTTTATTTACTGTGTTTAACCTTGACAGAGTGTGGGACCTGTGGTGGGTCTCCTATCAGACACAGGAGATGACGATTTGCCAGACCACTGCCAGGCAACTCGAAATATGAGGACCATGATGATGACCATAAAGGGGACCTGCACATGCCATTGTTCTTGCTGCTTATTGTAGAAGATGTCTACCACCTTAACATGGAGATGATTTTCGAGACCAGATTTGGGAGATGATGACAGATGTCTTCCAGACACAGATGGGGGAATTGATGGGTAACTTCTTCTAGGATATGGCATGGTTCATGCATAGCTTATTTTAGGAGATCACTAGATCATTCATAATGGTTGACCCCATCAGGATAGGCACTCCAGACAATCAGTATTTTCTGCATGATTCAATTGTGTAATGCTGCCACCACAAGGTTTGCCATATCCAGAAATGTACTATGTGGGCACAGTTGTGTAGGCATAGCATATTGCTATCATGCTTTTCTGATATACATCCTGCTGTACACTGCACATATGTCATATGCGGTGTTAAGTTGCTACTGCAGTATAGCATACATTACACATTACAAATGTGGTAATCAATTAGATGTACATGATATGTTGTACTTAATGCATGCATTGCTCCATATTGTCAGGGGTACTACTCCTTACTTCTGTGTGCATGTGGATGCAGTGCAGTATAATATTGTTTTGTCCAATACACTCTGGCCCTGTATGTAACAGATATGACTGTTACAGTTAACATGCAAGTGCGACACACTTGTTCTGCTTGTACTGTTCCACTGTATACTTAGGTGGGATGACAGCAAATCATAAACTGCTCTCTTCCCAAACTCCATACATAACACAGTGAGGTGAGTCCAGTTTGTTTATTTGTGCACGTTATCCATGTGTATGAATTGATCCTATGTCTACTGGTTATTGCTGTCTTATGTTTCTCAACAATATGACAAATCCTTTCTCATGTGATTTCTATATCATGCTGTCACACTGGCACAATGGCTTTGTGTGTGGCATATAGTGGCAACTAGTGTGCCATATTATATCAAACTGCTGTGACTGGTATATATGAGCAGATATCCTTTACACACTGCATAGATATTCACTGGTCCATTAGTGCACATACAGTGGGGTGATGCTTTATTTAGCATCAGTCCTGCATGCCTTGTTTGTTCTTATCTGTTATATTAGGACATGCATAAACAGATTTGTATGCATGGCCATGTGTATGCATTTGTAGTCCATATGCAATAATTTACATAGATGTACATGAGTATGCACGTATTATGATTAATGTGCAAACATTCTTGGAATTTCTGATTGTGTACATAAAGTTAGTCCATTTTCCTCTGCTGTACTGTTGTCCACAGGACTGTACTTTGATCAGTCCTATACATGGATGGTGATGTTTAAATCAATAAGGTTGTTTGTTGTGCCTGTTGTATTATGTTTGCATAATAGTATATATGTGTATATGATAGTGAAATTATTTTGTGTACCTACGCATCTTGCTTTTCAACAGTTGCACATTACTGTGTCTGTGTCATTTGTACACATACATGTTTAGAGCCCTCAGCAATGGCAGTTTTCCCATATGACATACTTTGCCATTTGCTTTAATTTAGCTTTGGTAAACTTTACTACCACCTAAAGTGGTGAATACATGCATCTGCAATGAGTCCCTTAGATAAGGTTGCCCCACTTTATCGTGTGCCTACATTCTGTTGCTGGCATTTCCTTACTGATGTGGGCCTGTGTTTTTCATCTCCCTTTCCCCTTTTAGCTTTGGCCTGCATGTTGCACATATACGTGGCATCCATTAATCTTCCATTGTCATGTATTTACACTGTTACAATACAACCTTGTGCCAATGTTATGGGCTTTATGTACATGCAAGGCATTTGCATGCAAGATGATGGTAATTGCTTGGATTTCATCATTGTTCCTGTTATACTTTTGGTTCAGCATTACCCAGGAATTGTTTTTCTTCCTTCCTATGCACAAGCTGGCATTCCTTATCTAGCATTACTCAAACATGTCTTAACATTTACATATTATTCCATATCATTGTGGTGTGTAATGACATTTCTTTCTGATAAGATCACATTAATTCATTGCATCTCACACACATACATTGTATATTTTACAGCACATCTGTGTTGCCTCTGACATGGCATATGTCTTTGACATATGGATCCCATTTTGCCTGTGTTTGTGTTGTGTAGAATTATTTCTGTATTAGACAGACACATTCTTGCTTTGGTATGGTACTGCTGTTTGGCACTGTGGTTGGTTGCTTGCCTTTCACATGTAGAGTTGGAGGTACTAGTCTGTCCTCTGTTTGTCTTCTCCTACATTTCCTTTGATGGACTTCCTCATCCATGCTGTTGCTTGGCTTGTACTTACACTGCTGCCAGACTACTTGATGGTTGGATTCAATATGCAATATGCACTGCAATCCTTATTTTTATACACCACATGTATGGCTGCCACACAGTTTGCAGTATCTCAACAATGAGTAGTGCATAGATACATATGTAGTTCTGCATGGAGCCATGGCTGGTATGCATCCCAACCCTGTTAGTCTAGTTTTCTTCGTCTGTGTTGCAGAGTCTGAATATTGGCTGTCTGTGTACCTTAATTTTCCTTTATGTCTATTTCCAACCTTTGTGATGTATTGTGATATTTGTTATACATTTATAATTGCTGTTCTACTCTCCTCCATCTCTTTCTCTGTCTTTTCCATTCTTTGTATTATCCAAAAAATGGGCCTTGTTCCCACTACAAAAAATAAAAAAATGCCCATGCCTCTCTGAATGTCCATCAGACCTTTCTGTTTCATCATACCTCTTGTGTGTCCCCCTTCTTCACCCTCACTCAACATCAGCTTTTCTGTAACCCTACATCCTTGGGTGTGTGTGTTAATTGTATTTTCCACGTGTCCTCCATTCATTGTTAGCTACTGTTAGCCATAGCAAAGTGGCCTTGATTGCCCTTCATCTTAATTACTTTTGTTTTATTTAAAATTCTGAGGATACCATCAGATTCCATAAGTTCTGCTGAGTCTATTTATATACATATGTGTACAAATAATGATGATATATGTAGTGGTTTGTGGATATTTGTCACTTTCCAGACAGATTGCTGCACATACATTTCTATTACTTAAGTAATTTTATGTAAGTGGGTTTGAGATTGTATAATTTCCATTAATGTACATTGAAAATCCACATCTTGTTTTATTAAAAACGTTTCTTGACATACAGATTTGATGTGACTGCTTGACAGTGCACAGACATTGCTGGACACTGAGACATATTTGCATATTACTTTGTTATCTATTACTTTTGTCTGGAACTCTCTGAGCTGCACCTGATTCCACAAACTTTATGGAATCTGACCCTTAGATTCCAGTTCAACTTTTGTTGGGGATGTACTAAGTAAGGGTGATGATAAACAAAATGAACAGCCAGGCAATGTCCCACACAGATTCATGTTGATATATATATATATATATATATATATATATATATATATATATATACACACACACACACACACACACACACACACACACACACACACACACACACACACACACGTGTGTGTAGGTAACTATCTGATGAAGATATCTACACCTGGTAAGACCAGTAGCTGTACAGTCATCAAATAACCTGTAGTTGTATTTGGTGCTGAACGTGCAGTAGACAGGCATATACAAAAATGCCCCAATGGACATTTAATTACATGCAGCAGGCTGTATGGAAACAGGCTTACAACAAATATTGTTGTAATATTTATGGATTAAGGAAAAAGTACTACTGATGAGGCATACACCTCTCAACTGTCCAGCATTTTGCAGAACATCCCCAATTCTGCTTCATATTATTGTACTGTCCTTTTGATTATTGTTGGTGTTATGGTAACTCGCTGGCGATCACAGTCAGATAATAATGCCACACATTAACATTTCATACCTCTTAACGTTCAGAGAAATGCATGTTGATGCAAAACCTGTTGTTCTGTTAACTCTATAAGTGAAATAGAGTACTATTTAAACTTTGATCCTTTCCCCGCCATTATTTTTGGACTAAGTGCAGAATTCTTGAGCAACAAAGTTGAAAGATATGGTGGGATATTCTGGATTTGTTTGGTGCAGTTACTGTTCAGGCCATATGTACAGTCTGAATTAATATTTTGAGTTGGGCTGTCATGTTATGCATGATGTGGCAACTATTAAGAGGGATCATGCATAGTAATGTGTATGTCATGTTCAGCCTCATTCCTTTATGTACCTGTGACTGCTTATATTCATAGATAACATTACCCATCATTACAAACCCACCCGCCAAGTGCTGTGGCACTTGATGGAATAGTTTGTCACCATCCACTGTTCATTAGTATTCTAGTATTACTATTGGTCACATGGGATGCAACCAGTTTACTATTAATAAATAAAGATATATATATATATATATATATATATATATATATATATATATATATATATATATATATATATATGTGTGTGTATACTTTATTTGCCCGAACTTCCAGTTGCCTGACACCCATTTGCCCGACCCCATTTGACCGAAATTTCATTTGACCGACACTTCATTTGACCAGGTATTATTGGCAAGAAAATGGGATATGCCCCCTTCCCCACTGCAGTGCGACCCTGGAGTTAGACTATATAGTTGGGGGGTGTGGGGGGACACAGCCCCCCACAATGGGGGGGCATAGCCCCCCACTTACTTTTGTTTTACTAAGCAATATTAAAGCAAAACTAAACAATATAATATGAAATTAAGTGGGGGGCTTCACCCCCCACACCCCCCTAACTATATATTTTAACTCCAGGGTCGCACTATGCTGGGGTAGGGGGCGTATCCCATTTTCTTGCTAATAATACTTGTCGGTCAAATGAAGTGTCGGTCAAATGAAATTTCGATCATTTGGTCTTAGGCAAATGGGAGTTCGGGCAAATAAAGTAGATCCATATATATATATATATATATATATATATATATATATATATATATATATACACATATGTCTATATATATATATATATATATATATATATATATATATATATATATGTAAGTCCAAAACAAGATAGTGATGCAGGCGAATGGATCCTTCAGCAACAAAATAAAGAGGCAAAATAAGAGAAGAAGGCTCCAGACCACGGCACATAAAATCATAAAATCTTTAACAAACAAAGTAAGATGTCAGCGCTTTCACAGCAATAAGCTGCTTCATCAGACAATAATCACAGGTAACCATCTACTATCAATAGTAGCACCCATTATCTTAAATTTACTGCTCATAGTTCCAACATCTCTATAGAATTTTTGGATGTCAATATACATAGGACGCCTATGGGCGATTTTGAGACAGGAATCTTTAGAAAGGAATGCTATAGAAACACCTTTGTTCAAAGAAATAGTATGCACCCACAACACATTTTTAAAAATGTTATGAGGGAACAGGCCCTCAGGGTATCAAGATTATCAGCTAATGATAGTAAGTTTAAAGATGAGTTGTCTACTTTAGGAAATAATTTCATGGAGATGGATATGCCCAAAAGGAAATACAAAAGGTAATGACAGAAACACTTAGAGTGAGGGATGGGAAGGAACAACCCTATTTGTCTGACTCTAGGGATAGTGAACAATGGGCACAGTCAATACATAACTTTATGAGAGTACCTCTAAACCAACAGACTGCCAAAGAGTCCAAAAAATAACAAGAAATTCCAACAAAGTAAACTCCTTAGGTGCACAATGAAATTCCAGACAGTAGGACCATTCACCAATTCCTTTTATTTAACACACGAAGCATAAAAAATAACTGCTACACACAAAGCACATAGACGAAGCACATAAACACTAAACCATATGTTTTCGTTTGTTACACTTCCTCAGATGTGGGTTTGTAACAAGAATTTAACAAGAATAAGGTACCATACTGAAATAACATAATAGAGGAAACAATGAACAAATTTTGATTTGTTTTTGTTACTATTAAATATAAAAGGAATTCAATTCTTGTTACAAACCCACATCTGAGGAAGTGTAACAAACAAAAACATATGGTTTAGCATTTATGTGCTTCATCTATGTGCTTCGTGTGTAGTAGTTATTTTTTATGCTTCGTGTGTTAAATGAAAGGAATTGGTGAATAGTGCTACTATCTGGAACTTCACTGTGCACCTAAGGAGTTTACTTTGTTGGAATTTATGAGAGCATCAGCTACTTATACCAATAATATTAAGTTGCTCTTAGATGTCTATCAAAGAAATTGGAATATATTATGCACAGATGATCATGTTAAAGGGTTAGTAGGGGACATTCCACAATATGCATATAAAAATAAAAAATCTCTGAAGAAAATTTTATGTAGTCCAAGACATACACAGACCAATACAATAGATATTATTCAGTCTGAATATGGCACCTTTCTATGCAATAGATGCAATTTTTGTAAATGTTTAGAAGCACAGGAATATTTGTACATCCTGACACTAATAAGACCCAATGTTTTAGATTAACAGCTGATTGTAATACCACTAATCTGGTATACCTAGCCTACTGTGTTACATGCCATTCCTTCTATGTGGGCATGACTACATGTAGGCTGAGGGACCGTGTTAGAGAGCACATATATGATATCTCCAGGCAAGCTGAAATGAATGCATTAGCGAAACATGTCCTAGAGAAAGGGACTTAACACGTTTTTAAATTTATGGCCATTGAGACATCCATGGGGCATAGAGGGGGAGACATGAGGAATAGGGTTGAAACAAAAGAGTTGGATTGGATCATTAGAATGCTTCCCAATATGGGAAAGGGACTTAATGAGAAAATATCTATTAAGCCCATATTGTTAACAGACCACTTCCCAGGTTCATAGGTTCATAGGTTCATACTAGGCTATCTGCCTGAGGGCATTTACAAGCCTAGCCCATCATTTCACAGCTACCACGCCACCCCTTATAGGGTATCCATTATATTGCCATGTGCTGTGCCTCTGTCGAGCAGTGACACTGAGGTTATCCCTGGTATATATGATCTCCCATCCATTCAAGTCAAGATTTCTCTTGAACAAACAAGGAGGTGCTCTCTCCCTCATGTAACCGGATTTTTGTTCCACAGCATAGGGAGTCTTTGGGTGATGAATCTATCCCTCCAGCACGTCCTATTAATAGGTGATCTATGTAATTTATTATTATGTACTGCCTTTGATATATAGATATATAGATATATATATATAAATATATATATATATATATATATATATATATATATATATATATATATATATATATAGATATATATATATATATATATATATATATATATATATATATATATATATATATATAGATAGATATACATATATATATATATATATATATATATATATATATATATATATATATATATATATACTGAATCTACTGATATTGCCAACATACTGGCAGATAGATGCAGTGCAAACTTCACCTCCCTCTCACCTTCAAAAGGGCCCACAACAATACCGGAAAAGTGTAGTGTCCCGGAAATCACAGAAGCACAGGTGAAAACAGCCCTTTCAAAAGCCAAAAACACATTATCAATGGGGCCAGATGGAGTCCCAGGCTGCGTCTTGCATGAACTATAGAATGAACTAACTGCCCACCTAAACACGCTGTTCAACCTCAGCCTCTCCACAGGCTACGTGCCCATAGAATGGCACACAGCAATGGTTATTCCGCTCCACAAAGGAGGAGCTACAACTGACCCTGGTAACTATCGTCCCATAAGCCTGACTAGCCTGGTCTGCAAGGCTATGGAGTGCATCATCATGGAACTCATTAACAAAGGCATTGGGAACCTCCAAACACTTGACCCGACCCAGTTCGGCTTTGTTAAGGGCAGATCATGCCTACTAAACCTGGTTGACTTCTTCGAGACAGTTACCAAGGCCATAGACAAGGGAAAGGTGGTTCACACAGCCTACCTTGATCTCGCCAAGGCGTTCAACACCATTCCTCACTCGGGTATTATAGAAAAACTCACCAGCCTGAACATAAACCTCTACATCACAAGATGGGTTGCCAGCTGGCTTACAGACAGAACTCACATGGTAAGAATAGCGGGCTCCAGGTCTGACTCTAAACCAGTCACAAGTGGTGTCCTGCAAGGCTCAGTTCTGGGACCCCTATTGTTCGGCATATATTTCTCAGAAGTACAGGCAAACACAGGAGGACTATGACTAACCAAGTTTGCCGATGACTGCAAACTGGGAACCATAATTGACTCTTTGGCTGACACAGACATCCTCCAAAAAGGCCTTACTGAGATAGACACCTGGTGTTAAAGTCATGGCCTCAAGCTAAATGCCAAAAAATGCATAGTCATCCCGTTTGGGCAAAACAAAACACCCACAAATTACCATATAGGTGGCAGCCCCCTTAATACAGAAGAGGTAATGAGAGATCTGGGGACCCAGGTAGATAGTAATCTCTTCTTTGACAATCATATTGCCAAAGTAGTTAGGAAATCCTTCTATGTGGCCCATCTAATTACTAAGGGGTTCGCATCTAGAAATAAAGAGGTTATAGTGCCCCTCTACTCGTCACTCATCAGACCCATAATAGAGTACAATGCCCCATTTGGGATGTACCTCACAAGACACTTCCAACTGATTGAAAGACCACAAAAGCACCTCACCAAGAGGATTACCGGCCTCAAACATATGTCCTATGCAGCCCGACTGAAAAAACTCAGTCTGTACTCAGTGGCATATCGCTTACTCAGAGGTGATCTCTGCCTGACTTACAAAGCCATGTCCATCTCAGAATTGATGGACATGCTCCACCTAACGAAATCCAAGTCACTGCAAGCCACGCTCTCTAGTGAGCTAAACCTCACCACAACAATAAATAGAACATGCTGGAGGGATAGATTCCTGTCACAGAGACTCCCCATGCTTTGGAACAAAATTCCTAACTACATTAGGCAGAGCCCCTCACTAACACTCTTCAAGAGAAGCCTTGACGAGTGGATGGGTAACAGAAAGTACACCCCTAGGATCACTTCATTTTCTTTGCTTGACAGAGGCTCAGTTAATTAATCAATGGGGCGGGGAAGCCGACACACTCTGGCTAGGCTTATAAATGCCCTCGGGCAGATAGCCTAGTACCTACCTATGAACCTATGAACCTATTCATATATATATACATATATATATATATATATATATATATATATATATATATATATATATATATATATATATATATATATATATATATATATATATATATGCATTCATGCAATATTTTTTACAAGTGTTTTATATTTATATTTTGTATTTATTATATATTTTTTTAATTTATAGTTGATTTATAGAATATGGCATGATACTGGGGTGTTTGAGCACTTTAAAAAAATTTTTGTAGGCTTAATTACACTGACTCGCTCATTGGTTGATGCCAGTTTAAATAGTAGATGGTTACCTGTGATTATTGCCTGATGAAGCAGCTTATTGCTGTGAAAGTGCTCACCTCTTACTTTGTTTATTAAAGATTTTATGATTTTATGTGCCATGGTCTGAAGCCTTCTTCTCTTTTATTTTGCATATATATGTATACCTACAAAAATATCTTAAGCTTAATCTTTGACTTTTTTTTAGTATAACAACTGTACAGTTTCTGTAAAGCTGTCCTCTTCTTCCCATATTTATAAAAGGGAAAGCACATTTCTATCAGGATACTGAGATGCAGACCACTGCTTTGTGTGTTTACCTTCATCGAAGTGCAACTGCATTTTTGGAGCCAAATGAATAACAAATAGTATAATGCATGTGTATTCAAACTCTTTCTCTTTCAGAAACATTGTGGTTAATCGTGTTTAATGTATGACAAATTAACACTTTATCCTTGTCTAGTTTAAAAATAAATTGTTTAATGATAATTACACAATAACAGCTCATTACTATTTAAAAACGAACACTGGTTGGACAGCCCAACCAAAACTAAAACAGAAACATACCTGATTGTCCTCATATTTTTCTGTTGTCCCTGTAAAAATCTATTTTTCAACAGTTAAAAAAATCTAAACAAACAGCAATGGAGATTCTGTTTTCTCTGTCACTTCTCCTGCTTGATGTCCTGTGCAAGATTGGGAATGCAAGTCCTATATGCATACTAAGTACATCAGTATCAGTATAGCAAAGAGAATGCACAAGTGCCCTTATACAATCACATTATTTAAGTAAGGAAATTCATTTCTTAAATTATTTTATTGTATAAAAGCAATGCCTCTTTGTGGGTATATCATGATTTACCCCCATTTGGCTTTGTTTAACCATGCACAGTCGTGGGTTATTGGTTTATTACTCAATCCAAGGTATGAATGTATCACTCTGCTGGTGTAGAATACTGACAAAACAGAATTTCTAACTATGGAAACATTACATGCCTCTGCAAGGATAATTTCAAGCTAGCAAGACTAATTGGATATCATCTTAAAAACAACAGCTCCTTTTTTGTCCATTCCTGGGCATAAATTCAAGTGTCTATAGATGACTCACTAAAATATATCATGTACAGACAGGCAAGGAAGTTTCTGCTTTACCTTGATGCAAGTAAATGGACTTATTTTTCTTGCTTCTTAATGAAAAATGCTTGACTGAGATAGAGCTCACTGGCTTAAAGAAGGTCATTTTAATATTTGCTTTCATAACAGTTTCCAAAGAGCTGTAAGCTTACTTCTTTCCTTTGTGGTAGGGTGGTGGAAAAATCATCACGGCTTAATCTATTCTTGTCAGATGGAGACCATATTTTATTTCACAGAATCTGAAACAATATCACAGAACACTTCCTACAGGTTGAGAGGTTTCAGAGTTGAGTAAAACACAGCAATTTCACGGGACACTTCAATCACAAAATAAGATTTGGACTATTAATGGAGAAGCTAATGAAAACAAGGTTCCTAAAACAGGTACAGACTTAGGGAAAGATTTTAAATCATCCCAGTCTGAATTAATTCAATTTTTAATAGGCTGGTGGCGAATGGGAATCATTGTTCCGTTTCACTGTGGGGTAAACGTATTCTTTCATAAGATACACATGACAAAAAACCTCTGAAGTGAGGTTAGGTTATTTGACACTGTACTTTTAAGATTCCACAGGAAGGCTTTACAGATATATATGAAAAACTATATAAAACAATGTGACTATCATGAAACAGATTAGTTTGGCATACTGCAGGCATCTATAAATGAATAAATGATCACTTCAGCAGAAAACACAAAAGGCAATTCATGGGGAAAATCAAGACAGAATTTGCTATTACTACTCCCAAATCTACTTAAAACAGCATTATGTTTTCTTTTTGTTTTCTGCATTTTCTATATAAGAATTCTAAGTTGAAAATACTCCATTCATTTTAGTGAGATCTTGCTATTTTCTTAACTCAAAGACAACAGAAAATAATGTCATAATAGTCTGAGTGCCTAAGCAAAGCACAGGGTGAATGAACAGGTGTGAATCTGGCTGGGCAGTAAGCTGAAGAAATATATATTCATATCTGAAATGTTGCAAATTTAGGTTTCCAAACATTTATGTACATGCTTTGCTTGCCTTCAATAGCATGAAGCATGTTAAGGATCACATAACTACATGAAATAAATACATGTATGTATGTATACACACATATATATATATATATATATATATATATATATATATATATATATATATGTACACACACACACACACACACACACACACACATATGTATGTATGTCTACATATATATATATATATATATATATATATATATATATATATATATGTACACACACACACACACACACACACACACACACACACACACACACACACACACACACACATATGTATGTATGTCTACATATATATATATATATATATATATATATGTACACACACACACACACACACACACACACACACACACACACACACACACACACACACACATATGTATGTATGTGTATATGGAGAGAGAGAGATGAGCATCTCACTATTCAGATAGTCATATTTTTTGCATTATCTATATTACCACAGATTATTTGCTTATTTATTTATTTATATTTATTAATTACTTGATTGGGCTGGACATCTGACTATTTTTAGCCATGAATGGGAGCATAAACAGTACAAAAGTACGATTACAGTAACAGATGTGCAAAAGCATGATGCAGTAAACAAAAATACAAAAGCAGTCAGGCAGGTACAAATGAAGCAAGCAGACTGAGCTGCCAAAATCACTTATGAAACACTTTACAATGAGCTACAAAAGGGGCAGCTGTAGGGTTAAGGTTAAGATTCAGGTTATACACACTGAGTAAGGAGGAGCAAGGGGTGAAGAATTACTTAACATCTTCACATATTAGGGTTTCAAGTAAAACCTTATTTAAATGTGCATATTGAAGCTACTAACAATACACAAATTCTGATTTATGTTTTTAGAAACTTGTGAAATCAAAAGAGGGGTCTAACTACATGTGCTCAAAAAATTAGGTTTGGCTGATCTACACATTTGTACTTTTTAAATTGGCCATTTTTTTCATGTAGTATATGATTTGTGGAAAATAAATCCTAACACCTGTAGAAGACATGCCATCTAAAAGGGCTGTAAGTTCCCTACTAAAAGTCAGGGAGTCTTTGCAGATGAGATCATTTGAACCAACATGAATAAAATCAGCTCCGTACCTCCTTGCATTAAGGCATTTTAAGGCTCTACTTACATCCTGCATTTTTGCTCCTGGCAAGCATAACAGCATTCAGTGTTCATTATTTTCTCTGTAAATATAAGGATCAGTTCTCTAATAATTGAATCTCTAATTACTAGTATACCATTTCTGACAAAATCTGAAGAATCTCACACAGTTTCATTTCAGTAACGTCTGCTGAATTGATTGTTAGAAAAGAATAACCTTCATCACCATTAATCTTATTAATCCTAGTGTTTTCACTTCTTATTTCATTTTCAAGCATGCAATTCTCATCCAGCTGTCTTTGCACTTCTACAGCTTGACCCATGTTGTCAACTTCAGTCTTTCTTTTTATTTTTCTTACAGTAATGTTCTTTAATAATTTCAAGCTCAATTTAGATTTTTTTCATTTTAGCCTGTCTCTTGCCTCTTTTATCTATCTTCTCTGTTGGAAATCTGATGTTATTTTCTGCAGACTGAATGTTCTGTGATGAAACAAATGTATCATTATCAACACCATTTCCCATTTTCTATATGGGGTTGGTGTGTCGTGTCAACTGCCACTATCTCTCTCAATTAGTTTCCACTCTCCTATGTTCTTCGATGCTCATACCTGACTATCGCAGGTCATCTCTCAGACTGTCCAGCTACCTCTTTGCTGGATGCCCTAATTTCTTCTTGCCTTCTTCTTGTCTGTCCCAAATCTTCTTCACCAGATCTTTGACTTTTCTGCAGTTGGGGCTACTTTGGCTTCTGCTCCTATATCATAATTTCTTTGTGTGCCCCAAGGTATGCATTCTACCACACATTTCAGGCACTTGTCCCATCACCTCTAGCTTTCTTAACTTCTCTGCCTTTACTGCCCAGGTTTCTGTACCATACAGTAGTAGTTGTCATACCAGTACTTTGTACATCTTACTTTTCACCTCCTTTGGCATTCTTTCTGTTATATACTACACATGCCACTCTGAACCAGCTGGCTGCAGCCCCTCTGATTCTAGCTTTGACCTCCTTCTTCACCTTCCCTTCTCTTTAACCACCCTTGCCAGATACATGACGCTGTTAATCCATTCCACTATTTCCCCCTCCTATCAAATTCTCAGCTTCTTCTAATTTCCATTTACTGTAATTACAACTGTTTTAGCTGTACTCATTTTCATCCCATGTGTCTTTCATTTTGCATTCCATTCCCCTAGCCTTGGCTGAAGTTCTTACTCAGAGTTTGCCTGTAATCCACATTGTCTGCATACAGAAACTTTGTTGATCTGCCCCCTTCAGCCTATTTGTTAATGTAGTCCATTACCAGTATGAACAGCAGTGGGCTCAGAGCTGAAATCTGATGCATACCCACACTCCCACTGAGAACCCCTCTGTAAGACTGAATACTGTTTGTACTTGACTCATCGGATCCTTATACATAGCTTGCACTAATTCTACCAATGGTTGTGGAACTTTGAACCAGTGCAGGACTTCCCAAATCAGATTTCTTGGAGCTTTATGCTTTCTCCAGGTCTAGGAATGCCCAGATGGACTCATTCCTCATTTCTAGCTTCTTCTCAAATATCTATTTCACTGCAAACATTGGGTCAGTTGTGCTTCACCCTCATTTAAAACTGAACCTTCTACTACTCTTAGTATTCATTTATCACCCTTTCTAGAACTTTCATGAAATGTGATAGGAGTTTGATACCTCTGTACTGCCCTCATTTGTGATTGTCCCCTTTGTCCTTGAACACTGGCACTAGTATGCTTATTCTCCTGTCATCTGGGATGTGGCTTTCTCTCCATTCTGCTATGAGTACCCTCAGCAGCCATTTCTTCTCTGTCTCGACCAATATCTTTATCATTTCTACTATGACCTCATCTAAGCCTGCTGCTTTCCCTGATTATTTTCCTCAGTGCTGTTCTTGCTTCTACTGTGGGCTCCTCCTCTTCTCTCATTGTAGGCTGTGTCTGGGGAAGTGCAGTGTCTTTGGGGTTTTCTTCATTCAGAAGCTACTGGAAGTACTCCTGACATCTGCCCTTGATGTGCTGTGGAGAGGTGAGCAGGCTGTTGCTGGCATCCTTTCTGAAGGGTATCTGACTATCTTTTTTATCTCTCTGTTTTTACCTTGCAATCTGATATAGTTTCTTTATGCTATCTACTGAGCCACTTTTCAGATGCTGATAGAGTGTATCTGATGCCTTGCTTTGGTATTGCAACTCCTTTCTTATCCTGTTTTATTAGACAATCAGTATTCCTTCATAGGAACAATTGTATCATCCCCTGTAATCTGTATATAATATCACAAAGCAGTGTCTTTTTCTGTATACACATTCTCATTGCAGTATAGGTATTAATCAGTTTCTTTTTTTCTCTATTATTTCTTGTGAAGTTCTCCCTTTCCTTTCTTTTTTATTTTCTTCCACATGGTCTGAATCCTCCGATTGCTCGATACTTGTATCCTGAATTCCAAAATTGTCATTGGTAGGATGATGAAGTTTAATAGGGGTTGCTTGGTCATTACTGGCAGAGAACACTTCCTTTCCTAAATATGTTCTATTTGCACTTTGCCTAATATTATTTATCTAATCAGCCCAGTCAATAATATATGTAAAATGGTTGTCCAAGCTGTGCCTAAGCCACAAGTGCAATTCATTTTAGTTACGTCTGGGTTTACTATTAATAACAATAAGCAAATCATCCAACTTTTAACATGAGGTACACAAGTCTCCAGTGTTATCAGGTGTTACTTTTGTATATACAAAGCATTTATACCACTGGACAAGATACCTTCTGCTTCAGCAAATCATTAATGGCATACTCATTTAAAGAATCCATTCTCAGCTACAAAAAATTAAAGAATTTTGAAAGAAAAACAAATGAAATCAATGACAAGTGTTTTCAAAGAAATTAAAATAAGTAATAACTTAAGCCAAACTGAGTGAGAAATATACACAAACAATGCATAAACAAAGATTAAATTAAGCACACTAAGCTAACCTTCTACAAGGGGAAGTAATTCATAAAGTGGTAACTCTGAGCTACCATACCACTTGTGCCAGTCACAATAAAACATTAGATGCTACTATCACTCACAGTCGCATCTTGTTATAACTGACATTCAGAGAGAAAAAATAAAACATAAACCAAAATAAATGTTCTCCTGCCAGGCAGTTGCACAGTGAGTCACAAACCAATAATGGAAGGTTCTATATAAGCTCTGGGGTGTCCTGCCTATAGTCTTTGAGAATTTATAGCTGACTAGGCCCCTTGGAATGGTTAGAGTTGGCCTGTCTGCAACCTATTCTTTTTGTCCAACAAAGGGAAAAACCAAAGATAGAAAATAAAGTACAAATGAAAATGAATTTTCTCCTACCAAGCAGTTGCATAATACAATCACAAATCAACACTAGATAGTTTCACTTAAGTTCTGGAGTCTATACTGCTCCATAAATATATAGAGATAATAACAGGTCTCTAAAATTTTAATTATTAGTAAATGTTTAACAAACCAACTGTATTAATTTCCTCTCTCCAAGCCAGTTAAAGTGTTAGCAATAGAGTCTAATATGGAAAGCTATAACAAATATGTATGATATTTCAATTTATTAATTCATTGTAAATGATGCCTCTTGTTGCCATGGTGAAAAGTGTCTACTGAGTTACGCAATAATTTTAAACATCTGTTTAAACCATATAACCTAGTAAGGAAATGTATTAATAAAAATGAGTCAAACATACTTGGTGGCCTAGTAGTAAAACAAAAGATGGGCACACTCTCACTCTAACACACTTAACATGCAAAGATGTGGAGGTGACCTTTTAAGTATCCAAGGTACTTGTCTTCTGATTTACTGATGACCGATGACTTGCAAAGAAAGGTAACAACCCCCCATATTCTGTTACAGCAGACAATAGCCCTTTCATACCACAGAGCCAAAAAAAGTTTAAATAGGTATCTTCTCACAGACACAAGCTGATATATATATATATATATATATATATATATATATATATACAAACACACACACACACACACACACACACATACACAATTTTACACACACACACACACACACACACATATATATATATATATATATATATATATACATATATATATATATATATATATATATATATATATATATATATATATATATATACCTTCTGAGCTACTGACCACTGATGACCTGCAAAGACAGGAAATACCCCCCCAGTAGTCTGTTTCCCCAGGCAACATCCTTGGGTGTTTTTTCCTTCATAATATATTGTTTATAATACTTACATTGTGTGTGTGTGTGTGTGTGTGTGTGTGTGTGTGTGTGTGTGTGTGTGTGTGTGTGTGTGTGTATATGTGTGTGTGCTGTTAGGAATGCATTTTAGGGTTTGTATAGTTAGTGCAAATTAAGACTGACTTTTCCTGGCAAGTGGTGATATTGTTGTGCAGATGATGGTAGAGTGTTGTTATTTTATATTTAGTAAATCAGAAGTAAGAGGGAAGCTTGTGTCCCACCTCTGCTATTTCCCATCTGCTACCTAAGGTACTGTGCTACACCTGAGGATGCAGCTTGTTCAATCACCCCCCATCTAATGAGTAGCTTGCATCAAGATTGCTAACATATAAGAATGTATTGTATTCATTTTTGAATGCATTACCTGTTATGTCCATGCTTGGAGGTCAATAATAATAATGCTATACCCTGCAAGAAAATGTTTCTTCTTGCCAGGCTGTTGTCAGTCACCAGGTTGATAATTAGAAAGATCTTTCTTGTGTCTGGCCTTGGACAGACTCTTGTCGATAATTGCAAATTAAGCATTTGCTTCTAAAGGTATATATAATTAGGTGAGTCATGTCTACTTGCATATGATAAAGTCAGGTGCCAGTAGATACTCAGGTAATTAATAATAATAATAATAATAATAATAATAATAATAATAATAATAATAATAATAATAATAATAATAATAATAATGTCAATTTTTATAGTGATTCTGAATAAATGAAGTCACATTAAAATTAAAGCAGAAACTCTGAGAGCTTGTAAGAAAAAACCCTTGATCCACTTTGATTAAACATTCTCCAGTTTGCTGCTTAGAGGCAATATATTGTTTGTACAAATCACACTGTCCAAGGTTTGTTTGTACTTGATGGGAATAAATATGAATTTGATTTCTCATACATTTTAGGCCTACTTGAACTGATCCAAAATCATTTTCTGGTACCCTACTTCACTACTCTCTCTGCTGAAGTAACACTTTTGTTACTGAGTCTTGTAAGTCTTGTAAGTGCTGAATGCAAGTATCTCTTCAATGCAAAAATTGTCAAAATACTAAAAAAGCACTTTTTTGTAAAGATCAAGCACCCTTGTGCTCCTAATACGGGGACTACCCCATCATATCTCCTTTACTTATATGTACCAACTCCAAAGTCTAAAAATGTTAAAGAAGGGGGAATTAGAAGTATTCCTTCTTCCCTGAGGTTTTGTGATCCTGTTGTTTCTTAAATGACTCCGGGAGTATGTGAAGCCCCTCTACCATTTTATTCTACTGTATATGGATACAATTACAGATACAGTTAGTTCTGCAATAAAAAGGTACTATCCATGGCTGGTATGAGAAGCAAGTGAGTATTAATTTCCATAAACCAAAGCCATGTCAATTGGTCCACCAGACAAACTTAACATGACAGCCAAAAAGTGGAAGATAACCAGTCCAACTTCTTCTGTTAAAACTATTGCCCAGTTTAAGCACCTTCAGCTTTGTTCAGGCTGTCAGTGTAATTTCACTGTCAATGTGGATAAAATCCAGGAGAAGCTAAAAACCCTTGTGACAAACACCTAAGGTATGCGCCACCTTTTGTCAAATGACACATGTATTACTCTTAGTATGGGAGTATTAATTCTTATCATAAGACTATGTTTTTTTCTCTTTGATAACCACTGCCTCAGTCATAAATATGCAAAGGTTGCAAACTCTTTTAATAATGTTCCGGTTTATATTAAATGCTTCAAGAAAGAACATAATGTTAGTTCAATAAGTTCAGATTGCTCCCTGTTTGTGATTCTTCAGTCCTTCTTACCTGCACAGTAGTGTACAAATTCTCAACATTGGACCTTGTCCCACTTGTACCTATATGTTGATCTCCCATACACTGAAGTGAACTCTTATATCTGCTATTGTCACACAGCAATCAATTTTCATACCAAAGCACAGCCCTCACTGTAAAACCTATGGCACATTTTTCTTTAACATGTCAGTTAAAGAATGAGGTATAGTCAAAAGGCTTGAGACAAACTTACCCAAATAGCTGATCATGCCTAAGCTTGCTTCACTTCAGCTGCCAGGGGGATCTTGCAACTCAGCAACTGCCTAGCTTTTGCTTCATCTAGTTTCATACCACCAATGTATATTTGGTGCCCAAAATACTGCAGCTTCATTTTATTAAGGTAGCACATATTTTGATTAAGATTAAGACCTTTTTTTTCATTGTTTGCAGCACTGCTTTTAATCTCAAGCCATGGTTTTGCTTTTCTGCACCAAACATCAGGATGTCATACATGACTTCAATGGCACCATCCAAAGCCTTAAGTAAATAGATCATTTTACACTAAAAAAATCTCAGCTGCTAAGATTATACCAAAACTGAGTCTTTTGAAACAGAATATTCCCATAGTGGTGTGATGGTGTCTAGACCAGGCCAGTAATCAAGGATCCTCAAGCCTCACCACTGACACCAATGAGGGACGGCCACTAGGAGCAAAAAATGGATTCACACATATTTTCAGATGCAGTTGTCTGCACTAAGCACAATTCCTTTAACAACACACAGAGAGCATACACCAGACCTGGGGCTGGACTCTCTGTCTATCTCCAGGCCCCAAACAAGACTCCACACTGACCACTTTGGAGATCTATGTCCCTGTTGCAAGTAGCAAACTCATGCACTCGGATACTTGATTTACACACACACACACACACACACACACACACACACACACACACACACACACACACATACACCTGGGAAAGGCTGGCACAGATTTATCAGCTTTGCTTCCTCTACCCAAACTATAAGGTAATTACACTGCCACCAGTCAGCTACTCCGATTATACTGAGTAAAATTAATACTAATACAAATGGTAGACTTTGACCAATGCAGCAAGGCGTTCAGCAGCGGCCACAGTGTCACTAAAATAAGCATAAGTACTCTTAAGATTTTAAAAATATTCTCTAAAAGATGAGCCACAATGAAAGGTATACACATATTTAATAATAAATAAATAATAAAATAGAAAACATAAGAATACTGAATATCTAGATACAATAAACACCAGAGTTTCATTCAAAGGAGATATAAAAAAACACAGTTGGAGAGATTCATACAGATGCAGAAAAGCAATACTCAACTAATCTCATTATATTTTCCTGACTGACTAAAGAATTACTATTCCCTGGTTACTTACTAAAGCAATGTGTTAAGTTGCTTACTAGAGCAAAGCAAGATGAGCTATGTGGTAGTGTGAGAGATCTGTGAGAGATCTGTCCTGTCAGGTTCCAGAAGACAAAGTGTTGCTGTAGGAGTACTGGCATATCTTTCAGTAATGTCTAACTAAATAATTTCCATGCTGGTTATAGAATGACATCACATCTGGTCATCTGACTCTGGTACAATACATACCCAGAGCTTTGCTAAGATCTGTTGCAGCATCTGAAAGCTATAAAATAATTTCAAAAACTTCCACCCTTCCAGAGTAGCAATTAGTTTACCCCTAAGGGCAATACAGTAAGATTTCTAGCCCTGGTTTTCACAGACAATTTTGTCTCTGGTTGCAATCAGACGTGTAAGATAAAATCTTTATGGCCTTAACCAACGGATTTAATTTTCAACATATTCTTCAAAATTAGCTAGATTGAGATTAACCTCTTCCCTTCCAGAATTCTCTTTTAATTACATTTAATCAGTTATAATAATACTGTCTGACATACATGTATATCTCTTTTCTGTCCAGCAGGACCCAAGCAAGTTTACAAATAAATTTTTACACAAGCATCTGCACAAATCAGTGTGATAGTCAAATTACATAAAATCTATGCTGGCATATGTTACACATGCACTACCCTACTCTCCCTAGCACATATAGCACTACCTCATATCATCACAAGGGGTAATGCAAGTTGCCAACGTTGAGGCCCAAAGGACTTTGCCTGAAACCAGTGGAACCACCTAGTCTAAAAAACATGTTTACATTTATTAGCTTGGGTTCTATGTCTTTTGTTGAACCTTTCAAACACATCACTGTCACTGAGCCTTTTCCAACTAACACAGAGTCTCACTTGACCATTCTGTTCAATTACTCAGATGATGGCAGCAAACATCTCAATTTGGTTCAGTGACACTTTCAGTAATGTCAACATTTTACATTCATTTTAATTCTGTTTCTTCTTCAGACAACAAAATAAATGGCACCCCTCTAAGTGTGAATAAGGTATATGGAACAGTGGTTGATTTTTAATGGTTCATATTAGAGCATGCCAGCCGCACCAAACACAAAATTTGTCCTTGCTATTAATCCCATTTTACATGTCATAGTTTAGCTGAGCAGATTATATATATATGGTCCACTTAGCACATAAATCCAAAAGTCAGACTTGTGCCCCTTCCACTCAGATATTGCTACAAATTTGCCAATGCACTTGAACTTGCCTACAGGGCTATGCATTTGTGGCAAACATGAGCACATTGAGAAACCTTTATATACAGCATGTGATATCACAGTAACATCAACTCCTGTATTAATCTTGAAACTCACAACTGTTACATGAACTGGAATTTTTACCTGGCAGTCATCTTATACATATGCCACAGTAGTAAGTGAACCCAAGAAAAATGCTTTCTGTACATCGTCTTTAGTTACATTAACATTTCAGTAGTAATCTGTTAAACTGTTTTGGTTTTATAAACAATGGTAAATGGGCCCAGTCTGCTGCATCTCTCACATCTTCTGCCATATGCAACATTCTGCTCTGAATCATCATGGATGGTGATAGCCATACCTTATTCATTTGCTTGACTTAATCTCAGTCCTTTTCTGGAACATTTGCTTAGTCTGAGTCGCATTATGCCTTTTATGGAACTTACTACTGACTTTGTGGTTTACTTCACATACATCATTTGCCATGTTTAAGTTAGCATTCTGACTTTTCTCCATCTCAGTCTCTCTGGCTATTTGTATTACCTTTTCTAAGGTTAGGTTAATGTCAGATTGTAAACTTTGTGACATTTCCACATCAGCCAGCCCAATCACTATTCTGTTCCTTATTTTTACTGTCATTAATGACTCTACACACTTGCCTGTTCACATCTGTTAGAACATGATCTCTCATGTATTATATTTCTTTTTATCACAAAATGTTCATTGGTTTTTATTAGTTACTGACTCAAATGTTACACTATCTCTTTCTTTAATTCAAAGGAGCCGTATGTGTTCTCACCTTCTTTGCTCATAGAGTAAAAAAAAACATGTTCCTCTGGGTTTCTTCTGACTCTTTGTTTCATTTAGATTCTATATGAAATAATGTGAATCTTGTGTCTCTTGGCAGGCCAACAGAATGGTTTTGAGAAGTCAAACGGCTTTCATGGGTTAAACTTCATCATGACAGAGAAATTTGATATTTTAAATTTGTGCCTCTCCAGTGGCACAGAAGGATAAATCCCGGACTATGGCCCAGGTAACCCAGGTTTTATTAGTGGCTCAGTGACTGATAAAGTGGTGGGAAGGGATGGGCATTACCATCCTGGGGGGAACAACAGCAAGATAGGCATCTTCTGTTATGATCCCTGGTAGAGATTGGTGACATCACACAGTAGAAGGTATGTTCCAAAGAGGAGGTAGGGGGCAGATGTGGCTGGGCTGGGGCAGAGATGAAGCAATGATCTGCAACATCCCATTTCATGCTGGCCCCACAAATGCAACCATGGGCATTGTGACGGAGGGGAATGGGTGGGAAATAAACAAAAATCCCACCTTGAATGAAATGTGAATGGCCAAGATTTCCCAGGATGCTCTTAGGCTCCATGACTGGCCCCAGCAGGGTTAAAGAGTAAGTTTGGGGTCATTTGCAGTAACTGGTAGTCCGAGTGTGGAAGGATCATGTGGGTGTGGAACCCACAATAAACATTTTAAATTCAGTAAAACAAGGACTTTGCAAAGTAATATTGTGCTATTTGTGAGCATTTTTCAGATTACTCAGCAGGATGTGAAGTGGTTTTGCAACCTCTGACAATGTTTTCAGTTCTTGTCCATCAAAAGTTTTCCAGTTCTGTCACCATTACATGTGTTTCTGTAAAATACAGGCAACCTTTAGTGAGGATCATCTCAGAAATGTCAGGATTCAGCATAGGTTTCAGTAAACATGTGACTTTATTACAACCACATGACGCACAGCATAAACAATATTAACACTTCGGCATCTCACACCCAGCTGCCCACATCTCAGTACTCAGAATGCATAATGGCACATGACCCTTTCTTAAATGGACAATGTCACACATTTCTATTAAAATGGAATTAGTATTATATACATATATATCTGGGTAGCAGTGCATTTCACTGAATCTATTTAAATTAGTTATATACTGATTTCCTCCATTTTCCAGCTTGCATAGGTTGCAGCAGATTGTGCTTTAGTAACAACAGCCATACACTGACCTGCAGAACTCTATACTTTATATTCATGATCCCAGAAAATATTCAGTACTTAACATGCAAACTTAAAGCTAAACAGCAGTACCATTGCAGGGCTACAATTTGCCACAGTGGAGACCATACATTTCAACTGTACAGATTTTCTCAGAATGTCCATATTTTTGTCTCATATTTTTGGTCTGTTTTTCATAAAATTGTGGTTTTCTGACAAATCGTTAAAGACTGAAGTTAGAAAGTAATGACAGACATTTGAGTTTCAGAAGCCATATCCATCAGAAAATGCATGCCAATGCAAAATCTGTTGTTCTATCTACTTCCTAAGTTTGTAACAGTGATATTTAAAAATTGTTCCTATTTTTGGGCCTTTGTCCCACTTTTGTGTACAGCTTTGTCCAGATTTCTTACTCTAAGAGTTTGAGAGATATGGTGCATACATATAGTAGTTACTTATAAATACTGAATGCACTTACAATTACTGACTTAAATGAAACATTATATACTTATGGTAGAAAGCTTCTGATACAGAAGGCCATTCTCTAAAACAGCTTCCCAAACTAGGGAAAAAAAAAGCGCATTAAGTTACATGCTCAGAATCATCACATTTAAATGTTATGGATTCCAAAATGGTGGTCGGCTGATGAACTGCTTATACACAGAGCTCCTTACCTCAATCTATCTTCTTTAAGTTTGTTCTACTTTTGCAGTAGCTTGGGGATGTCCTTATAAGAAAAGAAAGACGCTGCATCTTATCAGGCTCGGATTACTCAGCTTTTCAGCTTATCAAAATTGGTAAATCTGACTTAAACTGTACATTCTGTACTTCAGTGTCATACTTACAGAGATTCAGAAGGCCTGCTTCTTTCCTCAGCATTCCGGAGACCACATGGCCAGGCAGCAAAAATCTTCAATTGATCCTGTTATTATGGAGACACAAACATCAAAAGCCAAATCTTCAGCTATATTTTCACCAGAAAAGGAAAATATATCTAAAAGACAGAAAACCAATAAACAACAAGTGGAATCTAATAAAAATACTAATAACTTCAATGAAGATCCCAGTTTCCACATGGATGAATTAAAACAGGCCCTACAGCCCATACACTCAGCTATACAAAGCTTTTCTGATCAACTCTCAACTTTAGGAAAATCCATAACTCAAATTGTGGATAGAGTGGACATTCTGGAACAAAAAATGCAGTCTAACGAACTTCAAATATCATCCCTTTCGGAGGAATTATCTGCCAAAGCAACAGCCATAGCAGATTTACAAGTGAAGATAACAGATCTAGAGGCAAGGAGTCGGAGAAATAATATTCTAATTAGAGGTCTCCCTGAAAAATACGACAATCAAGGCTTACTGAATATTTCAAAACAGATATTTCAAGCATTAACTCTCCAAGATGGTGATAACCATGAAATAATTATTGAAAGAGCTCATCGTGCTCTCCATAAAAGTCAAGACACTTCACTTCCCCGTCAAATTTATGTTAAGTTGCTCAACTTCCAAGATACACAAAAAATCTTATTTGCTGCCAAAAAACACAAATCCTTTATGTGGAATAATCATAAAATTTCCTTCTCTCAGGATCTACCCCTAATCATCAAGGAAAACAGGCAAAAGCTGGCTCCGTTTTGTTCAGACCTTATAAAAAGAAGTATCAGGTTCCAAATGCGTTATCCCAATAACTTAATCTTTTACATGAATGATGTGAGATTTTCAGCTACCTCTATAAATGAAGCTAAAGCAGCTTTTATTAAAGCTTTTGGCAAATCTCCTGTTCCTTGAGAATATTAACGAAATTATACGAACTCCCAGGAAAGCTAAAATCTTAGTATCCTTACCGGATGCTCAAAAGGCTAATCCGCGTTGTTGAAAATTAATCGAAGTGACTTCCTTGTATTAATGTGGCTTTTCTTACAGGTGACAAAGTCTTCTATAAAGTTTTTTTTACTTATTTTTTCTATTTTTTACATTAGCTAATACTGGTTCCGTAATTATAGGAACACGCATCCAAATTCTCATTTCTACTGGGCAGAATTTGGCAGTTGCACTCATGAGTTCTTGAATTTTGGTCGTATCCTTGCCTGGGGCGCATAATTCGCATGTTTCAGGAGGCTGTCTCAACCTTCACCCTGAATCCTCAGCTCAGCAGGTGCATTGATGACGATTAAGCTAGAGCTCCTGTTTTTTTCTCACTACCTGGTGTCGTTAGGTGTCTGGGGTTTGTCATCTAGCATCATAAGTGCCTTACATGCCCCGTCGTGCTGCGTAAAGCTCTATTCATCTGTTAGCCTCCAGGTATGTGTGTGTTCGCTGAGTGCCTAAAAACGAAATGTCTATCGATAACGAACAGAGACAGTGGACCTCTTTTGCTGTGTAGCTCGTGGTTTGAACATGCTACTTTTTTTTTTTTTTTTTTTTTTTTATGAGCTCATGATTAATCATTATATTTGTAATCAAGCTACCAGCGAATATAACAAGCAATCTGCAGTGACTGAGGAACTCACCCCTCAGGGTTTTAGTCGACAGCGTATGTTTATGGAAACACAGTGGAGCCTCCCTGTCTCTGACTTTTTTGTATTTAATACAGGCTACAATTTAATCTATTACACCTATATTTGATTTGTTTTGGTCTGTGCTTGCGACTCTGTGTGCTGGGTAGTTGAGCGTGGTTATGAATATATGGGTATATAAAGTGCTCAGCGCAAAGTACTTATGTTGTTGTGGTTGTTTTATTCTCAACTATATTTTATCAGCATTGGTCTGTATTATGGTTGCCACCTTTTCAAATGCCCAAAGTGGGACATTGTTGGTACAAACATCAGAATTAGCAGGCTGAAACATACCCACGGCCAGTACAAAGAACAGAACTTCACTTTTTTTACCTAAATAAAAGCTTATTCTTGTAGCATTTTAGTTGGTTATTCTGTTTCTTATGACATTTAGGGGTTTCATATACAGAATAACTGTTCTATGAAACTATTACATAAAATATAGGAAATAATTTTGTCCTAAAATCTCAGGACATTTGCCTTTTTTACAATTTTTTTGCAGGACACAGCTGCCCAAAGAGGGACTGTCCCTTCCAAAGTGGGACAGGTGGTAACCCTAGTCTGTATTGTTATTGGGGATTATCCTCAAGTGGGTAATGCTTTAATTGTGCATGGAGATGCTGTTTGTATTATACCTATTTCAGACCTTGGCACTGTGGTACTATTGGTTCACATGCCATGTATTTCATGGGATGTTTTTTTTTTTTTTTTTTAGTGATCTGTGATGTGGCTCTTAAGTGTACACAGAATTTTATTTGTTTTCCTTAACTATCTTAGTAGAACGTTTTGTGTTTCACAGTTTCAGCCTACATATTTAGCCAATTTTTAACCAGTTATGTATTTATAAGTTGATGTGGGCTTTGGAATTTCACTTGTAATGAGACTGGAGACTGTTTTAGTTATAGTCTGAGCTTCTGTCGTTGCACTCAGTGCTCTTTTATAGTCTTATTAACTGGATGTACTTGTCCTTAATGAGCTCTATTGCTCTTTAACTGCCACATAATGCTTTCTCAAATAAAGAACTGTTCTTCACATAGATTCTGCTTCATTATCAAGATCTAGAATCATCTAGGTTTGTTATATTCTCTTTGTTCAGTTAAATAACAGTTCAGTGTTCTATAAAGTGTATTGGTCTTCATCCTCTGTTCTATTATTCTAGAATCTAAGTACAATAGTCAGTTATATTATATATTGTTTAAGTCCTCTGTTTTGAATTAAATTTAATCTAGGACTTCCTATTACTTACTCATATTGTGTTCATTAATATATAGCTACTTGGATGCTCTTGTGTGTGTTGTTGGCTCTTTAGGTTGACGCTTTCTTGGAATAACAGTAGTTTGTACATATGTATAATATTTTTCTGGTTTTGGAATGTGTGTTTTTATACTTCTTCTCTCAAGGGGTTTGGGTGGTTAGGCACTGGGGATAGTAAGAAGAAGTTTTTTGCTACCTTTACTGATATGTTTAAATTGTGTGTAAAGACAGTACTTTCTCGGATATATACACAACTCACCTTATTAAACCTCATGACAATATATTCACTACACTCATTATTCCACTCAGATTCTTTCACAATCACTGAACTTTATAATGCTCCACTATTCACATTTGTCTGTTTGTATACATGACTTGGGCCATTGATAGTTGGAATGTTAAAGGTTTACAAAACACTGCAAAAAAAAATCTATTACTTCATCTTATTTTCAAATCCCAGGCTAATATTTGGTTCCTACAGGAAACACATTTGTCAAAAGTGGGATGGGAGAAAGTTTCCACCAGGAAATGGATTAGAACTATTATAGCAGATGGTGATAGCACAAACTCTAAGGGGGTAGCCATTATAATTAAGAAACAATTTCAGGGCACTATAAATGAAATCAAATCCGACAAGTATGGTAGGTGGTGCTATTTTACTTCTATTCTCCCTGACACAAATAAACCAGTTCTTTTTCTAAACCTTTATGGACCTTGTTCCCAACAACACACTTTCATATTAGAAATTCATAATATCCTTAGTTCGTTCCATAATTATCTATATATAATAGGTGGGGATTGGAATGCGGTAATAAATCCTAATTTAGACCGCACCAGTAATTCTTTATCATATAACTTTCAAGCCTCTGTAGCTCTAGAAGAACTTATTTCAGACTTTTACCTTATGGACACTATTGCATTTAGTAATATCTTAACCAAGGACAACTTATACACTTTCTACTCCAACTGCCATAAATCATGGTCACGTCTTGACTTTTTTTTAGTTTCCAACTTTTTTTCTAAATTTAACAACACCTTCACCAGTGAACCTAGATTTTTATCAGATCATGCTAGAATATCCTTTAAAATTATTTTTACACACACTTCTTTTTCCTATTCTAACTGGTCCCTTAATAATAATCTATTACATAGCAAGGAGATCCTAAAAAAAAATTAATAGCACACTTTCTGACCTATATTATAATCTTGATAATTCTCAAATTGCTCCTGATATACAATGGGCAGCCTGTAAAGCAGAGTTAAAAGGATTTCTGATCAGTAAAGCCTCATTCTTTAAAAAACTCAATAAAAAAAAAGAATCGGATCTCCTCCTAACACTAGCATCCCTAGAAAAAAAACAGAGAATACAATCTGACCCAAAGTTGGAGGATTTGATTAAAGAATCACGCAAAGAATTACTGGACTTACACTCTCATAACTACTCTCTTCAGGAACAAAGATTTATTGCAACATATTCTGAATGGGCACAAATTCCCTCGAGAACTCTTGCTAGAATACTTAAGAATAATAATGGTGCTGCCAAAATTTCCATTCTCCAGTATAAGGGGAAACTCTACAAATCAGATTCTGAAATGATCCAATTATTTCATGATTTATACTCTGATATTTATAGTAAGAATGAGCACACTCCCTTAAACCCCCAAATAGAAACCTTTCTCAATTCAATTGCAGTTCCCTCTCTTAATTTAGATCAACCGTCCCTCTTATCTGCCCCGTTGGATATTCAAGAGATTCAAAATGTCATTAGCAATCTCAAAGTTGGCAAATCTCCTGGCCCAGATGGTTTTACCACCAACTTTTTTAAAACCTTTAGTTTAAAAATTGCCCCTATTCTTCTCAAGATATTCAACTTTATTATAAAAGAAGGAATTACTGACTTACATTGGAATATCTCAAAAACAATTTTAATTCTAAAAAACAATCAAGATAAAACAGATCCTCACAGCTATAGACCCATCTCGCTTATTAATGTAGATATTAAAATATTTGCTGCTATTCTGGCTAACAGACTTAAACAGATAATGCCACATATAATTTCACAGGATCAAGCTGGATTTATGTCCAACAGACATACATGGGACAATACTCTAACTTTGGACTCTTTAATACACTTTACTAAACGAGACAAAAATCCGTTATATGCCTTGACTCTTGATGCCTCAAAAGCATTTGACAGAGTAAATTGGGACTTTCTATTCCTCACCATGTCCCATTTCAATATTCCTAAATCTTTTTCAGATATGATCAGAATTCTTTATACAAATTCTTACACCTCTTTATTCATAAATAAAAAAAGATCCAATACGATTCTGATTACCAATGGAACAAGGCAAGGCTGTCCGCCGCCTTTCCTTTTTAATATATTTATCGAACCTTTCTTCCTATACATTGTTCAGAATACACACCACACGATCCCCAAAATATTAAACACACAAGTTGCATTGTCGGCTTTTGCTGATGATTTGAATTTATATTTTCACTATCCCAACTCTGACTTACCCAAAATTATAAATGCAATTAATATTTTTCTTGTGCCTCTAGCCTCCAAATTAATAAGAAAAAATCTCATATCCTCCCAATTAACCCTGACGCTCATAAATCCTTCTTTTTCCCTGAATCTTCCTTCCATATTTCATATATATAATATATATATCTGATAAGCTCTTCTCTCTTTTTTCTGCCAAGGAAGGTGCATATCCTCCCCATATCTATATCTATAGGACACAATCAAAAGAGGAATCATCCGAAATTTGGAAGGGTCTCTCATGTATCCCACTCACACAAAGGTGACACTCACAACTGACATGCTAACTATAGGCCCATTGCTCTCCTCTCACCTTTGGCTAAGATCATGGAAAATGTGACCTGTCCAAGCATTACGATATGGTTAACCACCCTTTGTTATGGTTTAAATGCCTCACAGATAGAAAACAAGCTGTCCTCTGGGATAACCACACACACCTCTTCACTCTTGCCTGTTTCCATTGGTGTTCGAAACATGGTTCTCTAGTCGTTTCCTCTTACTAACCAAACTTCTTCTTTTCCCCCCCACATCAGGACCTCTCCCTTACACTTCTTGTCATCTCACTGACACATCAAACTAATTGTTAGGCATTACACAAGACAAAAATCTCATTTGACCTACACATTAACAACTCCATAAAACAAGTTAATAGAAAGATAGGGACCTTTTCACACCCTTCAACTAGAACAAGGATCGCCACTCCCACCTTATGATAATCCACCAACTCTGCATTGCCCACAAAATCTTATACCAACCTAAACTACTACTAACAAAATATAACTTTTCCTCCCCTCCCTTCACACTACTCTCTCTTGTCTCTCTCTCTTCTTCCCCTGTTGTGTTTTTTTTTCCCACAGTTAATCTCTATCTTTTCTTACTTGTTCTCTTTTCTTCCTTCTCTTTCTCAATTTTATAGTATTGTGTGTCATAGGAATTAACCCTTTAGTACTACTTAACATTGAAGGGTTTACTAGTCTTTATTTTTGTTATTGCAAACCCTAATACTAACTCCATTATTATGAATATTATTGTTATCATTATTTTTGTAAAATAAAAAATAAATAAATAAAATAAAATCTCGGTATTAATTTTGAACACAACCAAGCCTCTATGCTTCAAAATAATTTACTAAAATCTTGGGCTTTTATTTGCCAAGACTTACAGAGGTGGAAACTTTTGAAATTAGCATTTCTTTCTAAAGTTGCCATTGTGAAAATGAATATTTTACCGAGACTTCTCTATCAATTTAACGCTACGAATATAAAGATATCGAATAACCTATTCTCCAAATTTAATAAAAACATAGCAACATTTCTCTGGTTTCCTAAGAAAGTCAGGATCTCTTATTTTAAACTTACTTTCCCCAAAGAGAAAGGAGGAGTGAGTCTTCCAAATTTTCATCTGTATTATACGATCATCTCCTCAAACAGACTATGGTCCATTTCAAACATGAATACTAAATCACACACGCATATTCCTGCCTGGGTGATGATTTGGCATCGACATGTGACCTCCAAAAAAATCAACCCGAAAGCTATCCCATTTCTTTCCCATATTTCTCTATATAACTCCAAATTATATTCCAAAAATTGATTAAGGATATTAATCTGGAAAATACTCTTCCCCTCCTACAACCTCTGCATCTTAATCCAAATCTTAAAATCAATAACAATATGATTGATCTCTCTGAATTCCCCCTTATCACGGACCTTACGGTGTGGGACCTTCTCAAACATAAGTCTCTATCGATTGCAGAACTACGTGTAATCCTCAAGGTCAATAATAAATACACAGTCATTCTCCGTCAACTACTAGAACTCATATCCTCACAAGTTGTCTGCATTCCATCTTATACACGGGAAATAAATAAACTATCTGAAATTATTTCTTCACTTTCAAACCCCATAAAAACCATCTCCTCCTCCTACAAGTTACTGAAACCATTACTCTACAATAATAATTGCCTCTTCTCCACCTACTGGGACAATATAAGTTCTCCTATCACAGAGGATCAAAAACTACTAGCCATAAAAACCACTCTAGAACTTGCCCCCTTCAAAAAATTATTGTATACCCAATTGATGTTGAATAACAACTCGTACTATACACCTGTAATACTCAATAAATTTAATCCTAACAATTCCTCTGCTTGTTCATGTTGCCCCTGTCTAAAAGCAGATCTTCTCCATATTATGTGGCACTGTAACCACTCCTATAAATTATGGTGTTCTCTCAAAGTGCGACTAAAAAAAATGGGTTACTACAGTTCCACACTCTCATGGGAAACAGCCATATTAAATATTCCACTATTCACGATGCCTAAATTACATTTGCACATTTTAATCACTTTTTGTTCTCTGATCAAACTCTACATCACTAATAATTGGATGGATCGCACAAAAATGTCTTGGCAGGGTTTCAAAGAGACGGCAATTAAACATATATCAGCACAAAAACGTATTACGCTTGGTCTTAGGAAGAAAGTTTATTTCACCAATCTATGGAAATGTCTTTTGGATGTAATTTTATGTGACTAATGTTTTATCTCCAGACTTTATTTGTTATTCTTTTAGATTTGCCCTTTGGAGTGGCATTATTTCATGCTTACAGTTTTTCGGCTCTGTCTTTATACATATAAAGTAGCATGGTGTATTTTTTTTTTTTTTTTGTAAATAGTTTGTTTTTGTATGTATGTATTGTTTTTTATTTGGAAAAATAAAAAATTATTTGAGAAAAAAAAAAATGTTATGAGAACCATAACAAAACACAAAAAGAAGAAATAATAAACTAGGAACCAACAAAAAATGAACGGAATCCACTGCCAGTAGCAATGTTATTGTTTAGTGCTTTCGTCAGTTCAATGCTGACTTCTTCAGAACAATAAATTAAAAAATTACCACCCCTTTTATAACATACCCTAATGTCAAATGACCTGTTTAATTAGTGACTTTAAATACCTCAAACACAATAAAAAATTCTTTTTATAAAAAATCATTTTGTACACATACTAATCAAAATATTTTTTTATACAAAACCTTTTAAAACTTCCTTGAAAAAATGTGTAAATATGTGTGTGTGTAAATAAATAAAAAACATACACAAAAAATAGTTTTTACACCCTTTTAAAAAGCAAACTCTGCTTTTAATTTCAAAACACAGCTAGTAGATACAGTTTCATTTAAACCTGGGGGATATAGGCATTACACAAAAGTTGACATTTCAATTCTTTCTACTCAAGCTGTAGGTCCGATGGGCCACCCCTTGGTCCTAGATCCACTCTGTCTATGGCTATATATTTAAACTGATGTGTGCCACAATCCTTAATGTGTTTTGCCAGGGCATTTTTGTCATTCAACTTGGATATATCATATTGATGTTAATAAATTCTCTTCCTAAATTTTAATTTGGTCTTACCTAATAAAACCCTGCCATTGCTGATACTTGGTAAGGTATACCACCCCCATACTCTGACAATTAAACTTGTGTGTGAGTTTGATAGTTTTTCCATGTGAAATTGTCACCTCAGTCCCCCAGAATGTATTGACACTGTCTGCACTGCCCACATTTCCTCATTTCCTTCCTGACTTCATTTTAGTGGCCTTTCTATGATGGTTTTTAGACAATTGTTCTTTTTATATACTACTACTGGTTTTGGTCCAACCTTTTCCAAAACCTTGTTATCTATTTTAAACACATTCAAGTTGTGTTATATAATGTGTTTAATACCCTGAAAGTGATTGTTGTAAGGTGAAATAAGAGCCTTCTGATATTTGCTACTCTCAACACTTGTATCAGAAACATTCACTCTCAAATGGTCAAGGGAACCACCTAATAATGGGACAGAATGTCCATTCTCCCTCTTCCTTAACACTTCCCCTATGATATTATCCAAAAAGTCTCCAGGATAGCCTGTATTTAACAACATATATTTCAATTTGACACATTCATCAAAATAAATGTTGTCACTACTTACTGCATGTCCTTTTACCAATGATTTTTTTTATTGTAGGTGGTGGCAACTATCAAAATGAAGGAGTGAATTGGTGAATTGTTATGAGAACTAATGACTGTGCAGCTATTTTAGACAATGCTTACATCTTGGATGCCCTTTTCTGGCCTATTCTTCCCACCAGCTAAGAAAATCAGGATGATGCCTCCTCAGATTGCTGTAGTGACACCTGCATTGCTCACCAGAATGAGGTATATCAGTGGCATCAGACATTGCCCTAGTAAGACTGTGCCTGGCATCCACTTTATGATGGGAACCCTCATAAGAATTCACAGACAGGCTCCCCTGGCAGTTTCTATGCAACAAATGCAAAAATATGTTGCTCTTTGCTGCACCAGTGGGGTGTCTTGTCAAACTTAATACCTTTGTAAGCCATGTCCATGCATCAGACTGAGTGCCACAGAACTACGGCAGGCTTATCTTAGTCACATCCATTAACTTTTTTGGTATATGGTACACACCATGTGACAGCTTGTTAGCACAATCTGTCAAGGTGTGACCATTATGTAGACCACGGAATGTTGGTATGGCAGGTAGTGTTAAGGTACGAACACTGACATGGAATGTATGTTGTAGTAGTATGTTACTTAACTTAGCACTTCCATGAAATAACTAGTCATATTTACTCTACATAAACCCCCCACAGCTCTCATGAGCCTTTCCAAGCCATGGAAAATTACAGGCTAGTAATTTCCAAGACTTGTTTAAAGTGAGGAAGATGTGACTTTACTTAAAGTTGCTTGTTTGCAAGGCACATGTGGACCTCAAAACTTATCCTTGCCTGCTGCCTTTGTAATGAAAAAAATATTTTGCTTATAACCATGCTGTTGTGGTAATTGAAATGTTTGTCGATGTTGTAACATGCAGGTGCAGTCATGCAGACTAGTGTGAGAGGATTCCAATCATCAGGATGCTACCTTGCCATGGAAGGTTTCACGTTGTTGAGCAGTAGTGCAGCACAGTGCGTGGCATCTATTGTTACGACTACGTGCACTTGTGAACTTTAACCAGTGTTGTACTGCAACCATACACGTCTGAGTTCTGCAGTGATTCTGTTGTGTGATGCCACGCAGAAGTCACTAACCAGGAAGGCCATGACCACGTTACTACCACTCATGCACTTAATAACCCAATTATACTGTAACAGCACTGTATGTACCATTTTCTGTGAGGGGAGAGGAAGACAAGGACTGTTTTATGTTCATATTACTGCTGGATACACTTCCATAAGTAGCAGAGCAGGATAGCAATGTGATGGGTAGATGTGATTGTCATTTATGGAAATGCACTTTGTGTGTCTAATGCTTGCTGCAGTTAAGAATCTTTATATATTCCTGCTACATAAACTTAAATTAGAGTGTGTTCTGTAGGGTCTATGACAAATCTTCTAACGCTCAAAATTTTGAACGTTACATGGTCGGACCAAACGTTCGAAATTTTAAGTGTTCGAAGACTGACTTTCAACAGCGCCGTATGGTACAGATAGGGAGAATTTCCCTTTTCTGCACTGAAGTGCAGTCTAGGAGTTGGTATATATAAGTAGGGGGTGTGGGGGGTGCAGGGGGCCTTGCCCCCTGCCCACGCTGTTAAAGTGTGATTTTCTTTTTATATTTTTTTTTTCATTTGATGTTCGAACATCCAAATGTCGAACATTTGGTCTCGACCATGTAATGTTCAACATTTTGGATGTTCGAAATTTTAACATAGACCCATTCTGTATCAAATACATGTAGGTCCAAAATATATATGTCTTTGTAGCTGCATAACAAACTCTGCAGCAGAAACTCTCCTTTTCTTCCTACTTAGGAATCACATACTGTGTCAGTGATGTATCTGTGGTCTCAATAGGGTCTCAGTAGGGTCCTGTTGTATGTGAATGCACTGCACCTCCCTCTAGATATGCTCAGATTATCCACCCATGGGCAAACTTGTATGCTATCAAAGTCATGGCATATGGAAGGTCAGCCAGTGGCAATGATTTGTTACTCTACAGTTGAATATTGTAGGAGGCCAGTGCCTGTGGATGCTAAATATAGACTTCAAATGGCATCTGTTTACACTCCCTTTTTTTGGGAGGGGTAGACACAATACAAGATGAACACAACATTTGTCCATGGGTATGCAGAATAAGTGTGCTACTAACGACAATGATACATTAAGGCTACATATTAACACCAAGTAATCACCTCATAGATTGTAGTATAGTGGCTGTATGATGACTCATGTTGCAATAATCCTCACATACATTTTTCTTTTTCTTTTGTGTCCACAAGAGAATTTTCAGCCATGGGAAACAAAGAAAATGCTAGTTCTTCTATGCAGAGAAGGATATTGTGCTGTAGACCCTTCATGATCAGTGTATGATGGGCCATGATAAATTCGACTGGCCATCTCATGACCATGCCTGGTAAGATGTTGTGAATAACATCAGTGCTACTGGCAATCAATGCGGAAATTATAAACAAGTGAGAAGCCAGGCCATTGACATGGTCAGTGCTGCTAAAGCTCATTCTGCCCATGTGGCATAAGAGTCAATGGTAATGTGAGGTGGCCTGTCGAATGAATGACCTTCATCTGAGATAGAGGAGGTCTACACTTCTTTGCATGGCAGTTCTGATTCATCTGGGCACCACAATGGATTCCTGAACATAGGAGCTGAGCTTGACAAATGAACGCCAACCAAGAATATCTTTCACTGATGCTCCAGGTGGGTACATCTTTATGGAATCAAGTATCTGTATAGTGGGTAAATGTGGAGTGAAGCTCACATTAAAAGCATTATCATATCTTTTCACAGAAATTTCAGGATTTAGACATGGAGACCACCAGCAAAGGGTATGTTATCTAGTACTTCACCCTACCAATATAGTGAATGGTATATGTTTTATCCAGGGTGGAGGGGAGTAGCATAATATGTGAATGCCAATCGGGACAGGGTTCTTGGGTCAAATTGATTCATGGTAGGGACCATTGCTCATGTTCATAAAGCACTCTTTCCTCTTGGCATGGTCTGGACAATGACTTTGACCCTCACAGAAGAGGACACTCCTATGGAAGGGGGAGTGCATGATTTGCACACTTATCTCATGTAGCTGCAATGGAATTGTCTATAAAATCTAACCACAGACCTGTGACATCTGCTGTGGCTATGTGCCAGCACACCCACACTCAAACGTCCACACAGCCCAGTTCCATACACACATAAAACAATGGAGACAATGCTTTCCCTTGCTCAACACACCCTAGTCTCCCCAACCACCCACCCACATACCCTTATGGTTCAACACCCACAGTACATTGTTATTGTCACTTGCACTATCACAATCACAGTTGCACTGACACTGTAGCCCTCTCCATCTATACAAATGATGATAACTGTGCCCTGCCTTCTGTACACTGTACCTTGATCAGTTTCTGTTTGATGCACAGTATAGCCACCCTATACTTGGAAAAGCATAATCTGCATGAAGGTTTGCATGGATTACTTTTTATTTGCTATATACTACTTTATTCTGGTCTGTAGTAATGAACCAGCTGTTGCCTCTTAGCCAGTATCACAGCATACTGTATCCACTTTCACATGGCACAGTCCTCCCCTGCAGCTGGTCTCCCTCCCTCAGGCTTGTCATCAGGCTACTCCTACATCATCAGGTATGGGACTTCCTCCTTCTGAATGCATCTGCCGTACAGTGATAATATGGAACATACTGAGAATAAATTACTACATGTGTCAGGGTCATACTGCAGGGCACTTAGATGAATCTTGACAGTGGAAGCCGGCCTTCAGCAGGAATAATACACATTCAATAATGATCTGTGTCTGTGAAAGGGCATAGTTGCAGCCATTCTTCACCACGGTCTTGGGATTTCTGATAGATGTTATTAACAATGCCAATAGGTCATATTTGGCACAGTCAATAAAATGCCCCTGGGTGAAATCACACTACCCAAACCATTACTATAAATCATATGTGCAGTCATGGGTAAAGCCTTGGTGACCAGTAGACACATTATATATTACACCCTGTGCAATTACACACAACCTGGCAGTTGACAGAATGGAAGCCCTTGCTGTAAATATAGCTTTGCCTTATTCCCTGCTTGGGCCTTTATTGCAACATAGATACAGCCAATGCCCACAGTGTCTCACAGAAATTGGCTACGTCATAAAAATTCCAGATGGTGTTAGTTCTCTCCTCTAAAGTGCATGAAAAACCACACGTGCTCCCCCACTTGCTGTAGCATGGCATTGAGGTACTGGTGGAATATTCTTGAAGCAGATGCTTGAGATATAACCACTGTGTCCCCTGTTGGTCACTGAAAAGACACTGTTGCTAGAATTCACAGCACCACACATACCTTGGTATCCACAGGGATACATAGTGCATGCATCCCAACAGCTGCATATGAAAGTGACACATCTCAACCAGCTCGTGCATGGCGGGCCTGTCCACACTGTAACAGTACACAAGGTCAGTTTCATGAAGGGTATGACGTTTTAAACTTGAATGGATGACACTGCACTGCCACAGGTGACAATGCCCTAACTGTGACTACTAGCAGTAAGTGTGACCTGTTACATTTAGACCTGGGTCTACTTCAAACATGTGTCCACATTCCATCTCTTGTAAGCAGGATTTTACTGAGATTATTAATTCTGGAGCCATCACATGTACTCATGGTATAATGTTCACCTTTACCATCTCGGCATACTGCCATTAAAATACTATGCAGGATGTGAAATTTCTTGGGCTTCCACACTCAGTGCGTATATGAATTGCTTTCACCTTTTGTGTAGCCTTTTTCACTCAGCATCAATTACCGTGACACCAAAAATGCTCCTAAATCCCATAGATAATCTTTTTAAAAAGCAGGGCTTTTTTTTAAATTTCTGCTTAACCTTGTAGGTAAATACCTTCCAAAAGGAAAATCATTTTCTAATAGAATGTCATTATTAAGCTTGTAACATTCTTGCTGCATTTCTAAAACACATAAAATCTTCATTGTAAGCTTTTAGGTAAGAATCATGATTAATACACAGTTTCTCTTACTTGCATTTATCACTGAACCTTGTTAAGTCTTTCAGATATTACGGCTCTGACTGTATAAGTGTTAACATTTATTATGGGTGACTTTCTCAGGTAAAACAACTTGTTACTGTCAAAAAATACATTGTTGGGGGGTGTGGCCACGAAAAGCACTGAGTAGCAGCACTTCTCTTCAGCTCTGTCTCTTCAAATTTCTTAAGACAGGATTTTCAGAAAATAACTGTCCGAATTGTGGATATTTTTTAAGCCTCTGACTCATTTTGCTATATAAAAGGATAGTATATAATTTTTTTTTTGAAAATTATAATTTTTCCTGTCAAAACTTCTGTGACCTCTGATCTTTATTAGTCAAAAGAATGAGCTTCTCCAAATCTACACATCAGGATACAACCTTAAAAAAGGAAATACAATCCTTGCTAACTAATATACAAGAATTAACAAACAAAATAGAATGGACTTGAAACTGGATAATTTCAAAGGAAGATGTAAGCAACAAATGGACACTATTCATGAAGACCTACAACAACAGAAAGAACAAATCTCGGGAATTCAAACAGCTCTCAATGATACGGACACCAGAATCCAGGAAAGTAAACATAATATAGAGTTTCTAAAACAAAATACTCAACTGCAATCAAAAGTAGATGATCTTGAAAACAGATCTCGCCGTATTAATATTAGAATTTTTGGGTTGCCTGATAATACTAAAGAAAACAATATGGAAAAGTTCTTGACATCTTGGTTGCCAGAAATCCTGGAACTCCTTGAAGCTCTTTTCTACGGTATTGAAAGGGCACACACATCTATGGTTTCGTCTAAAAACAACAAAACTAGCTCTACTAAATCTGTGATTGTAAAATTCCTTTCATCACATGATAAAGAAATAGTATTGAAAACAGCCTGGGCAAAATCACCATTTAAAATAAAAGACAATATAGTTTGTTTCGACAATGATTATTCACCTGTAGTAATATCTAAAAGAAAGATCTTCTTACCCTTAATAAGAGAACTTAAAAAGAATCAAATAAAATCCCATTTATTATTTCCTGCAAGATTGAAAATTTTCTACCAGAATACATCCAAACTTTTTGAAGACTTAGACACTGCTCTTTCATTTGTCAAAACCAACAAGCTATTAGACAAAATTGAAGACATGGAATGGGCTAATGCTAGTTTAAAGATATTGCCTGAGAAAGGAGCATGGAAAACATTTGAACAAAAAAGAAACTTAAAAAATAACTGTTATTGGATACATTTTTATTCACCCTCACTCCCATATATATAATCAAATATTTTCTCTCACTTTAATTTTTCTTTACTTGCTTCTTTTTACAGTTGCAAGTGACCCAAAAGTCTGGAGAGATGAAACTGGATCAACAGGTAAGAATTGAGAACATTTTTTTCACTGATGCTTTATTATCTATTCTTGTTGGTATGTTATTATAGTTAGTATATTATAATTTAAAAGGTTCATTGACTATTTCCTTCTCATAATATATTTAGTCTGTAATTAAGTAATGGTGTTCAGCTGATTGATGTATCTATGATGTTGATTAGAAGATTTTTTTTATGTGGCTGGTTCTGTGTTTTATGTTACAGTCTAGTAATTGCTAGGTTACTATATCTTTATCTCTTGAATTCTGGTTGAAACTTAATTATAGTACTTAGTGTTTATTTGTTTGATTCCTGTCTTTTATCTTTATTGCGGCTTTGAGTTTGTGAAGCAGGAATGCTGCTTTAAGCTGTAATGCCTTTAAGGTAATGACTTAGTCATATTGTGTTGAGCTGGGGCTGAAGCCGTTTATGTTGGCATGGAATAGTGCTAATTATTCCCTCCTTTTTTTTTTGTTTTTTGTTGTTTGTTTGTTTGTCCCTTTTCTTTCATTTTCTCTGTGTGCTTGTACTTGTTAGATGGGTGAAATGTGTTGGTTTTTTGCTTGGTGGGTTGTGTTTTGGGGCTGTGTTTGTGATGGAGTTGTCTGGGAGGGCTTCCGGAGTTGTTATGGTTCAGCTTAATTGTTGGGCTATCTTCACTCTCCCTTTAGGTTAGTACGAGTTGTGCTGTTGGCTTGAGCTTTGAAAAAGTGTAAAAGTGAGTTTTTACTCATAGTTTCCTGCTGAAATCTTTAAAAGTTGTTTCCAGCAAAGATTGGGCTTGAGACTAGCTTCACGAGATGATCGTACAGCTGGGTCACTTCTTCATTACTTCATTACGCAGCCTTGATATTCCGGTTGAACCCTGAACTTGAATTTAGCCAGACTGCATAAATGGAATGTCCAAATGATTCAGAAAAGTCAGCACAATTGCCTGCATATCCACAAGTAATGTGGATTTTAATATACATGCCACCAGTGAACAGAACACATTTAATAAAGTATGAAGCCTCGTTTTTATTCTAATATGAGTTATTTGGATATTATTTAAACTTGGGCATACTAATTAGATACAGTTCATTTATCAGCTATGGCTCCTTTTATTCGACATTCGATCAGCTTCTTGATAGAATCATTTAAATGTGTATATGAGTGCTTGGATTTTCACAAATTCATTTCATATATCCTTCACATTACACATAATAAGTAGAATATGAGATGACAGTGCAGTTCCCACCATGTCTAGTATATGGTATCCTTCTATGAAATGAAAAATAAATATTAAATTATTAATACATTAAGAATTTAAGGTAGTATGCAGAATGCAACTGATACCAAGACAACATTAATTATTGTCAGAATAATTGCATTTACTTATTTTACTTTATTTTATCTTTAATGAGGAAGTACATTTGGCAGGAAAGGTTCCATTTGGTGATACCACATACGATTACCTAAATAAATGCTTGTTCAGGGTTATATAGTTCAACATGAAAGCATTCAGAGAAAAGATTTTCTGAAACTGAGTGATCTCATGCTACACAATATTTGGTTTTACATTTTAATGATTATCTGTTATAACTGCTTACAATGTCTCATTAACTGAAACTAATTCTTTCTTGATGTAGGACAACAACACTTCCTTTTGCTTAATTTAGTAATTTCCAAAAATACTTATTGGTCAGGTTAATTCCATGCTTGATATATTTTGTTAAAGTATGACCATATTATAATGTTTTGACAGACCAAAAGATACCATTAACCTTAAAAATCACTCTATCCATCTGTGTATGCTGTCTGCAAGACTACTACTTGGGCAGTTTTCAATGTGTTACTTTATTTTATGCCTGGACATTTTACAATTAGCTTGATAGATATCCACCTTTATAATTCTTTAACTTACATTGTGTGCTAGTCACTGTAGACAATGTTGTTGCCTTCACAGCTATCGATTATGGTGTACTAGCTTTAGATACTCCAACAATTAATAAGGACATTTTGTACTCAAACTCATGTGTATATTTCATTAGCAGTTATTCTGATATATTCTAGTATAGTGTTAATTATAAATTGTTATATATGGTTGCAGTAGTTATTTTAAATCTTCAGAAAGAGGCATAACAGGAATTTTGAAAGATTATTTGCTATTTTAGCTAATTGTTTTACAATGCTTATTAAGCAAATAGCATTTCAGCATCTAATATGTTTCATATATACTTATACATTCAGTTTTGATGATGCCAAGTATTTTAGGTGCTCTTATTTTTCTATAAGATATTACGATTAAAGAAACAGGCTAAATTAATACTACAGCTGCTTTTCTCAGATAATGATATCATTATTTGCAGAATCTCTGGTTGAATAAGTGTCACTTTGACTTATTATATATTTTTTAACTACATTGCTCACTATGACAATTTTTTTCTCCTTCTCTTGTTTTTTCCTTTATGGCTACTGAAAGTGAAAATTTAATTTATGTCATTAGAATTTATTTATTATTGTTACACCTTACAGAGTAATTTTCATATGTTTGTTTGTTATGTACCATTAACATGAATGCACTTTTTATTGATTCATGATATACATTATTAGTTTTTGTCTTTAAGCTAAAATAGTTTTATTTAGAGTAAGTATTATCTTAGACAGACGCTGATTAGATGTTGCTATTGGTTAGTGGGTTAATTTGAGTGATCATATGTCACTCGAACTGGGAGTATTAAACTCCAGAAGGGATAGGGGCGGTTATGATGTTATTAGTTTAAGTTATAAAAGTTTACTATTAATTTTCTTGACATTTTCCACAACATTTGGAAAAACAAATCACATACATTTACAGTTTTCATTGTTACTACTTTACCTTAAAAATAGTGTATCTTTTAGTGTTCCTTCAATTTTCATTAATAGCTCATGGTTCTGGTCAAAATATTTCCTTTTCATTAACATAATACTGAATTACTTCATTAAAGAGTATCTCAATTGATATTAATGGATTAAATAATCCAAATAAGAGGGGGAGTTTCTTTAAATATCTCAAACTACACAAAGTTCAATTAATATTCTTACAAGAAACCCATCTGAAAACAGAGGATGTATTTAGATTAGATACCAAATCATACTCAGTGTTAGTAAGTTCAGAACATTTTCAAAAGAAGAGAGGAGTAGCCATTTTATGGAACACCTTACCACATCCAAAAATTATTAATACTTATAAAGATAATAAAGGCACATTTTGCCTTGTTACTGTCCAATTTAATAACAAAATGTATACCTTAATAAACCTATACTGGATTCTAGGAATATGTACCAATATAGTAAAACAACATTTTGATCATATAGTGCAATTTTCTAAGGGACATATAATAATAGTGGGCAATTTTAACTGTATTTTAGATAATAAAGAATCAACTTTTCATAATAAAAGAAGAATTACAGCTTCAACTGAATTGTTGAAAGATTTTTCTGAAATAGACCTTTGGTGATTCTGATTCTTTAGCTTACACTTTTTTCACATAGACATAATACTCACTCAAAGATAGATAGAAAGAGTTTTATTTTCTTATGATTTAGTAGATTCTTTAACCAGTACTAAGGTGATAACATACCCTTTATTGGATAACAATTCAATATTTTTTTTCATTTTTAGTTAATCCAAATTGTAATGTTCAAATAAGTAGAATACCTGCATATATCACCAAGTTGAAATATTTTAAAGAATTTATAACATTAGAAATTCAGAATTTTATAGATCAAAATAACATCAATGATACCGCTGAAATTTTTGTATGGGATGCCTTAAAAGTTTATCTCTATGGGAGAATCATTAATTGGTGTCACAAAAAGAGGAACAGTTGGGATGAACAATTAATTGACATGCAACATAAATTAGATTCTCTGAAACTTATTCAAGAGAAGGATGTTAATAAAAGCTTTAAAAAAAAGAAATACATTCTTTGAATAATAAATATATGGAGATACTGAGCCATAAAACTATGATTATTTTAAAAAAAAATAAACTTTTAAAATTCTCCACTAATCCTAGATCCCTAAATTTATTAGCTAATAAAACTAAAAGAATAAATAAATTCAATCATATAAATGAAATATTTTTCCCTTAAAAGAAAAAGACATTCTCAGGTATATAGAATATCTGAATCGAATTTAGAGATTTTTTTACTAATATAAATCAACAACCTGAGATAATAGAGTCTAATCAAGAAATCAAATCTTTCATTAATAAACATAGGAAAAAAGACTATCAAATGAGCAAGCCACTTTTATAGACAGACCTATCTCCTTTAAAGATATTCAATCTCAGATTGCTAAATTAAAACTTAATAAATCACCAGGAAATTATGGTATCTTCCCAGAAATTTATAAGATCTTACCAATTAATGCCTTAAATCTGCTTCATAAAGTTTATAACATCTCCCAAAATAATAATATAATACCTCCATCATGGAAATATACTTTTATCTCCCCTATCCTTAAATCTAATGAAGATGTTTATCTTATAGACCTATCTCTTTACTAAACATTGATTACAAAAAGTTTATGTCAATATTTGCAGCTAGACTAAACATTTTTTACCCCACATTAGTTGAAGATGATCAAACTGTATTTATAGTAAATAGAAGCTCTTATGTTAACATTAACAGAATTATGTCATTAATTGAATCAGTTAAATATCTAAATAATAATCTAACTTTAATTAGTCTTGACATAAATTGTGCTTTCAACTCAATAAATTGGGAGTATTTATTTATATTGTTAGAGGAATTAAACTTTTCTAATAGTTTTATACATTTAATTACACAATTATATCAGGGTAGCCAAGCATATATTAAAATAGGCACAAATATCTCCCAAAATATACTAATTATTAAAGGAACCAAGCAAGGATGCCCCTTATCTCCCTTACTGTTCACATTGATTATGGAACCTTGGGCTAACTTGATAAGAGATGACTAAAACATTGAAGGATATAGGTTAAGCCCTAGTGAATCTTCCAAAATACAAATGTTTGCAGATGACATAGTTATTACTCTTGGTGGTAATAATACATCTATTCATGCTCTTTTTAAAGATGCTGAATATTTTCAAAAAAAATCATGTCTAACTGTTAATAACAATAAAATTAAAATCTTAACAATTGGCCCTAATAAACTTGAAATACGGGATGTTTACAAAACATATTGGGCACAATCTGATTAACTACTTTATTTAGGTATTGTAATTGCTAACAACATAAAATATATCATCCAACTAAACCACAATAAAAGTTTGTTGGCAATAGGAACTTGCATTAAAAATGGAATAAAATCCAGTTTTCTATGGATGAAAAACTTTTAATTATAAAGATGATCCTATTACCCAAAATACTTTATATTATTCAATCAATCTCTTTACCTCTGCCTAGCTCAATAATTAAGAAATTTAATTCTATGATACATACATTTTTATGGTTCCCCATTAGACCTAGAATAGCCCTAACTTATCATATGAAAAACTGAGAAAATGGAGGTATAGCCTTGCCTAATTTGGAAATTTACTCAGTTTCTACAATGGCTAAATCCATTTCCCTTTTTATAGCTACCAAATATACTGCTAAATGGAAAAATATTCTAGAAATATTAATGAGTAACCCGATAAAAAATAAATCTCAGAAATTAGTGTTATTAAATAACACTTTTATTTGGATTTTAAAAGATTAGGTCTCATCTTATTCCTCTCAAAAATTTAGATCTAACTATATAACCCTTCTTTTGAGATCTTTTAGAAACTATATATATAAATTCAGTATGTATAAGGACTGGTTATTTCATCGGTTTCCTATATCTTACAAGCAAGGTGCTATTTTCTCTTCTGATTATTCAAAAATGTATTCCTTTCAACAGAAAAATTTTATATTTTGGTCCCAAATTATGTCTAATAATGACCTGAAATCCATTAATTCACTGATAAATGTATATGAATTTAATACATCTTCTTGGTTGGATCTGCATGAAAGTAGGGAATGTGTCTTAAACTCGACTCTATGACTTCAATAACTAAAAGTTCGGTACCTAAATTAATTCAGTATATGGTGTTGTCTTTAAATCATAAATCCCTGACAAGGAACATTTTGTCTCACTTGTATAAGGCAATTAAACTTGATCTAGATATTACACCAGATAAGTATTGGAATTATTTTTCCTTAATAAATAATTATTCCGCTAAAGACAAAGACAAATTACATATATTACAATCAGCTAGTGTAACCACTTCATCACTAAAATGGAAAATTTTCACATGGAGATATTTGCATATATCTTTTATCACCCCACTTTCTTTAAGTAAATTTAATAAGAAGAATGTTAATTGTTGGAGGTGTAATAAAGAAGTTAAAGAGGATTGGGCTCATATGCTGTATGATTGTATAGAAATAAATTCTGGAATGACATTAATATCTTCTTACAAGCTATTTTTACAGACATTTTTTTTCTCTCAAAATCACTTATATTGTTTAACACTCCTGTTCCAAATTGTATTAGAGAAGCTAATCAGCCTCTGCTCTGGTCTATATTATTGGTAGCCAGAAAAATTATTACAAGAAACTGGAAGTCTAAGTCTCCTCCCTCAGTAACTGAATTAAAAAAATTACTTTTTGAAGTCTGTAATGTAGAAATATTGACCAATAGAGTGAGTTCCTCTAGGAATACTACTGTGTGCAACATGTGGAAGAAAGTATATGATTTGTTAGATAAATAATTTAACATTATTGTAATTGTATTCAAAAGTATTTCTAATTATTAACTTGTACTTGTGGAAAATGTCATTGTAAATAGTTTGTGTGTGTGTTTTTATGTTTCATTGACACTATTATTCATATTTAGAATTGCAGATAACTCAATATAATGTTTTCGTATCTATTTCAATTTAATAAAGCTGTTTTTTTTTAAAAAAAGATAATACATTGTCTTGTTTCTGTTTTGGTCTCTGCATATTTCTTGATTTTTAGTTTTTTGATTAAATTTATAGTATTTCCCACAATCACCTTGTCACAAGGCTTATTAATGTAAGGAGACATTGTCTTTATTTATGCCATTACATGAGGCTAATAGACATTATGCTTCTAAATCCTTCCAATGTGGCTAACATTTTCGGTTTTCTTGGCACATTGCAAATTATCATACCTATTCTTATATGGACAATAAGCTTGTTGATTATACAATTTTTCATCCATTCTATTTACCTGAAATCATAACGTAGTTCTTCTTTAATGTAGTCCTTAACTCTCACAAAACTATGTAAACTGAATGTTGTTGAAAGATTGACCATTACCAGACTTAACAAAAGTTGTTATGCCAAAGATACAGAAAAATCCTGGGAAAATCAGGTATTATAGTATGGTGTCCGAATAACCAATACATAAGAAAGCTATACAGAATGTAATCTAGCAATATAGGAGTATATATTAAAAATAGAATTTTCTGGAAGAACTATGCACCACAGAAAACTGTGTGCCACATACATTCAGATCATTATGGCTAACTCTTTATCATAAAAAATGCAACACTCATGTATCCTATGGGTATATTGTGTTACATCTAAGAAACTTTTTGTCTAATTAGAAAATATCTAAATATTTAATCTAAAGCAAACACATTTAATTGAATCACATTTCATCTAAAGTTTCATATGCAGCAAATACTCCTCAAAAACTTGTTTTTTTTTGCATGCTTCACGCCCCCTTACTTAAATACAATAAATCCACAGTCTCAAAACTGCAGGGAGCACAGAAAGCATCACATGCAATGAATGACTGCTGATGCACAAGCAGAAACTTGAAGGTAGACATTAGCAAGGTTCAAATGATGGCCTAGATTATTTTGATATAGCCTACTACACATTTCTATCAAATGTGATCAGACCAAATATCTGTTAGATTAAATACAGCTCATATTTATTTTTTAGATTAAGGATTAAGGCTCTGAGGTTTTAATGAGCATATTTCTGTGGCCCTGGGTAAATGGTATGATTTGTTCCATATTTGCTGGATTACTATGTGACTCTGAGTAAATCATCTAACCAGACAATGATTCTAGGTTGTCCTTGAGGGACTCTTGTGGCTAGTAGACTTACCTGGCAAGCAACTAATAAAAAACAAAATAATTACATTTACCAAAAGGGATGCTTATATGTATGAGACATAACGTGAGCAGATTTGTAAGGCAGTCAAAGAAGTTTGTATAAATATTAAGATTAAGCAAATTAGTATTACAAATGCCAGTCAGAAATGGTGGCATATGAAATCAAATCTAGTTTTGCAAAATCAAGATAGTATATTGGACAACCAGAAAGACAAAACGCAGGGTGAAATGGCATATTCAATGATCCATTAGAGGTGCTGTTAAAGTCTGTTAAGTCTGATAGCACAATATGTGTGGGCCATTTTTTAGTACTTTGGCATTAGCAGTGCCTTTCAAGCTGTTGCCAGTTTTGTAGGAGGTTTTAAGGAAAACACACAATTGTCCTTTGCAGCAGGTTTGTATAGTGACAGAGCAGTTAATGTTGATCCCTGCATATTCTTATGTGGCCATTTGTATTAGTCTCATGGAGGTTTGTGGCCGGGCAATACAGGGAAGTCAATTTTAAAGAGGACAATGAGTTTCTATTGATGTGGTCTGTGAGAGCTGAGCACTGCTGATAGGTGAGTGGGGGCACAAGAAACAGAAGAATCACAGATTCACAGTGGTGGCAATTGTTATGTCACTAAATAACTACAGCTTGCACACATAACTCAATGATCTATTATAACTCTATGCAGAATGAGAAATTGCACATAACTGTGATATAGCATCAAACTTCAAGTTTCTGTAATATAGTGGGGGTGCACAGCAAAACACTACAGCCTGTACAGTGGAGGTGAAACAATGCTGTGCTGTTTTACAGATTTTCCATTCGCTATCACTGTATTCCTTTCAAATATTATATTTAGTTTTATTTATAAATACCCTATCTGCAAGGCAAAGCTAATAGCGACTGCATCCTGATGGGCTATTTAGATACATCTGCAGTGTTATGCATAATACATGTTCCAAGAAATGTTCCAATAGTTTTTAATAGTATAATGAAGGAGACACTGAACAGAGTGGACCAAATGGATGATGTGATTAACAAATAGATAGAGCCTGCTGACTGGGTGAATTGTGTGGCTACTGGTGTGAAGCCAGGTAAAATTTGCAGATGTATATATCTGCAAGAGTTTTACAAAGATATAAAGAAGGTGCTAGTCCATAGCAGTCATAAGATGTCTTTAATTTAATTTATTATATATGTTTAATTTTAAAAACAAATTTTTGAAATATGGCACTGCTGTGCTGACCACTGGTTAAACATGATAATGGCTACTGGTGTTTGCGTGGTGCTAAGCTTAGCTAAAACCTTAGTTGTGCGAGTTTTCACTCTGCTTACCTCTGCTTAGCTGGATTGCATGCTGCTAAGTGATGCGGGGCTTTTTTGAATGTTGCTCAATGACATGTAAGGGCAGGAAAACAGCCTATATTAGGCACAATAGGTGGGAATTCTGCACCAATCTTTGGAGTCTGATTATCTGCTGATATGTCAGGTGGTTCTGGAGAGAGTGCATGCTTTCAGGTGCAGAAATGAGGTGTTCAGGAGTCCATGTTCTTTTTTGGGTTTCTGGTAAAAAATTATGAACCCAGGCTGATGGAAGGCAGTTTCCAGGGTTCAGAATGTAAGGTGGAGGCCTGAGACCAGTTGGCCGGTTAACTTACCAGTGCTACTAGTATCCCCCACACTGGTGAGCAGTGTCATCACCATTATGATGAACTGAAGAGGGGAAAGAAGGGAACCTTGGACACCTGGGTCCATGAGACATGAGCTGGGAATGCCCCACAAATATGTAAGTATGTTTTCCATTGTTTTATCAGACTGCAAGCTGAATGTCTGCAAAACTACTATGCATAGTGGTGTGCTTCTTTTCCAACAGCTGCAGCTGAGAGGGCTCGCAATGTTGAGTCCCATGCCGGGTACCTGTCCAGTTTCCATTGTGAGTGTGGTAAGTAAAAAAGAGTAAAGCATTTACTGCAATAAAGTATAGACAATATAAAACTATAGTGCAATAAATGGGCAAGTAGAACTGTAGTGCAATAAATGGGCAATTAGAGCTGTAGTGCAATAAATGAACAATAACAACTGTATTGCAATAAACAATAAACAATACCAATAACAGTAAGCAACATGGTGTACTGCAGGATTGTGTTGTCATAACCATTGCAGTAGAGTTGTATGCATTGTTTCTCTATGGTAAGGTTGCTGCATCAAGTGTAACACTGTCTCCAGGCCAGTTTCAGTCACATAATGCTGTCTGTTCCTCGTACTTCAGGTAATAAAGGTATATGGGTGAGGTAGCCCACTCTATGGGCAAATATTGTGAGTAGGCTTCACAGACATTTATCAGCAATACCAATAAAGTGTTAAGCGGCACTGTTGATTGCTAAAGAAATCTGTTTTAATAAATGCAGTACTGCTGTATTCCATGTGTGTGTGTTCTACTGTCACTGCAGTCAAGTATAACACTGTAATAGTTCTAGAATACAAAATGAATCCAGTCACATAATGCTTTCATTTTCTTCCACTCCAGAAACAAAAGGTATATTTTTGAGGTAGGCCATGTTATGAGCACATATAATTGTGTTTACATTTCACAGACACAATGCCAATAAAGGGTTATGCAGCATTGTTGGTTTCTAAATAAATCTGTCTAAATATTTCCAGTATGGCTGTATTCCTTGCATGTCTGTACTAAGTTGCTATAGTCAATTGTTACATTTTTTGCAGATATCCCCCTCCAGCACAGCTATTGGGTTATATTCCCATCCCTACCAACTAAGGCATGATGGATTTCTAGTTTATGTACTGTATACAAACATGCCTCTCAAGTGTCATGATTTCTTGTAATGTAATTAAAACTGCCTAATCCATCTGTCACAGGATTACCAGAAAAATGATTACCTGGAATGAAATGTATTACCAAATCCACTTACAGAACACCTTGGTAGTTATATAAGTTCACATTATGTGAAAGCGTTCTGTGTAGTTGTGTACCTCCATTTGTTATTGCTTGGCCCATACTGAACCATGCTAACAGCTTGAGATGTATGTATGTGCTACATCAGCTATAAGAGAATTGTAGTCACTGTACTCAAAACTGACACTACACACCTGTAGAGTATTTATTATCAGTGTTTTCAGAGATATAGTCTGCATCATCAGTAATTGAATGTTTCACCTGTCTCTCACCCCCTTTATCTTCATTTATTTATTATTATTATTATTTGATATTAACATATTTTGTTTAACCATATTGTTATGTTTTATTATGATTCAATATTAACATATTTTTGTTAAACTAACTGTTTTGCTGTCCTTACAGTTTACTTCATACTGGCATGCTGTTAACATACTGACAATTATGTTACTTAATGTTGTGTTACACATAATATACATTAATATGTATTTGGATTGATAAATATGATGTTCCATTCTGTTAATACTAACAATGGTTTGGTTATTACTAACCGTAAGTTATTGTTATACCTCATTTACCACAGCCCATCAAGGTAGGCTGGTTTTGCCTCATTCGGCTATGGCACTGGGTCCCAGCACTGGGACCCAGACTGGTGGTGCCCCCTCTGTTGCCCCTGCATTACCTGCGGCATTAGGTAGTACTGCCCCATGGCTTGGGCCCCCCTATGGGAGTGGTGGTAGAGGGGGAGTTGACACCTGGGCTGAGCTGCCAGTTGTAGTGAGCAGGATAGTCTACCATGGGTTTGACCACTGCCTGTGCCAGATTGAGGACATTCTGGTCAACCTGGTGGGGCAGCCTCACCCTGGTGCCCAGCCTCCACCACTGCCACCCCGAGGCAGTGACAGAGCAATGCAGACAGTCCCATGGGTGGGGATTTGAGCCATGCTGCTGCCTTGGGGAGGCACATGGGACTTAGATTCCACAGCGCCCTCCCTATCCAAGGTGTTCACCCCCTCATGTGTCACACACCGCACCTGTCTGCTGTCTTGTTTGTCTTGTCTGTCTGCAAATGCATCCTCACTTACCTATCTTACCTCTCCCACATGTACCTATGTCCCCTCCCCAACATTCCACTCTCACCTTAAAAAAAATGGACACCTGTCCCAAAAAAAAATATTGTCCAATACATAATTCTCCATTTTGCACACGTGTCCACTGGACACAAGTAATTTGGTCAATTGACTTAACAAAGTAGATATGTTTTCCTCACCCTTCTCTCTGGGGGGTGAGAGTTTAAAGTCATATATAAATTCTGTCAAAGTGCACAGCTTTTGCTGCACAAGAAATGCATAGCTATGGTTCCTTCCTACATCCTTTCTGCGCATCCCTGCCTGCCTTTCACTATGTTTTCTCCCCTGCTTGCCCCCTTTTCACCACTTTCCTATCTCCCCATTTTTCTTTTCTTTATAATTTTTTCACGCAAATCTGTGAGATGAGCCTTGTCACCCAGCTTCACTAAGCTCAGCTAAATAGAGCTATATTGACTATATGTGTTTTTAAAATTGTAATACACAGTTACAAAATAAACACCTGTCCCATATTTCGAACCCAAGACCATTACATCTGCAGACCACTGCATTAACCTGCCACACCACACAACTCTTAAGGGTTTAAACAAAACATAGCAATTACAATACTTCGGTCCCACCAATAAGCGTGTGAGGGCTCAATAATCCACGAAGGTAGAGTTTAACTCACAGTATTAGATGCAGAACAAAAGACACACCATCAACGACAGCAAAAACAAACAGCAGGATCCATCCAAATGCGTAGCACCAAACAGAGCCCACTACATCAAACGAGACAGTGCACAGCAGAACATAACGCTGAAGACAAGAAGTTAAGCCCTTTCAACCATATCCATGGTCTTCATCAGAACTAACAGTGAACACCTTATAAAACTCAATTTATAACTTCTTTGGCGCCAAAAACAGCTAATAACATTTTAAAGATACATTACACTACCTCCGTATGAGGCGTAATCATGCCAAATGAAGAAAATGCATTCAACCTATATAAAGATGGTGGGACCGAAGTATTGTTTTTGCTGTTTCAGTTAAAAAACTTTCTTACGAAAACATAGCAATTGCCATTTACAATCATTAAGCATGTTTCATGGAGCTGTGCACTTCACCACGCCATGCTGTGCCACGCAAGCTTGATTAAAAAGTAATGGAAAAAATGGGAGTGTACCTTGGACTCTAGTGCATTAATACACCACTAGAAAGCTAAATAAATAATAATGGATCTACATGAGGCCTGTGATAGCAGCTAAATGTGCCCTTTTATCAACAAAATGTAGAAAGACACCTGTAAGGCATTAATGGCAAAATACATATTCAACTGGGACCCTGGTGCAGAAATACATCCATATAAAGCCATACACGTACTGATGGATGTAGAAAATGTCTGTCACAGCCTGTATGTTTGCACATATATCTTGCAAATGCACCGGCTGTAGCAGTGACTCAGTAGCTCAGTCTGTTAAATGTCTTGCAAACAGTACATTTTGCCATACACAGTCCTGGGTCAAATCCAGTGGTGTGTAGCACTGGAATTATAGTATTGTGTGGCCATTAAATAATGACTGAATCAAGCACTCTTTAGCCACACAATGCATTTCAAATGAAGTGCCTGCATATCACTGATGGAAGTCATAGGCCTGCAGATAAAAACACACTTCACATATTCCTATAGCAAAAGTATAAGTGCATAAAGTGTCACGTCATGCATTAATATGCATTCACAGAGAAATTCAACTCAGGTACCGCAAATGAGGGTCACTAATATCAGAGTGCACCACACAATACTTTCAAACTAATAGTGCCGATTAGCACAGCTGCACACCTAGCATACACATTTGAAGTACTTGCTTGTAATATGGACTGCCCTCATATATGCTCCACATTACTACCAGACTGTAACACATGGCCTAATAGTCAACTAAACGGTGGACATATTGTTATATTAATCCCCCATGTTGCTCAAGGACACAATAAACATATGGCCTAGTACTCTGTTGGTGATACTGTTGCCTAACATGCTTACCTTAAACACATGAGTTAATTAGACTGGAAAAGGTAGCCTCACTCTGGCTCTACATCTACACCAAGGCTGACACAGCTCCCACAGTTAGTCCCACAGCTTGTTGTCCTCCAAAGTGTTCACACTTTCTGCCTATGCCTATTACCTGCAGCAGCAGCTGCAGCCTGTAGCACACCCATCTCTCTGTAGAAGTTGCTGCTACAGACCTACCCTCTGCAATGAAGTAGTCTCCTCACCCCAGTAATGTCCAGCATAAGTTATCAGAAAGGGCCACTAATCTACATGAAGGCCTTGGGAGGGTTGGGAGGGTGGCCTAATGGTTAAGGTGTTTCCCTTGCAAACACAAGGTACAGGGTTTGAATCTCACAGGGGATAATTGGCTAGGCTTAAAATGGCTTGCAAGGGCAAATAGCCTAGTATTAATCTATGAACCTATCTATATATTATACTGTGGTAGCATGCGACTGGCTGATGATCATGCAAATCAGCTGTATTGGCTGCAATTAGCATTTCAGAAACACAGACTGGTTGAGAGGCAATCATCTGCTGATGAGAAGCATGTTAAAAAGGCAAGCAGCTGGCTATGGGGTCCCATTCTGTATGAGACTTTCCTCACACAGATCATGCATATGCAAAGTATTAACTATCAGCACATATCAGCAGAGGAGTACTGCCCTCCATCAGGTATGTGGCCATCTTGTTTACATCAGGATGCAGATGTCTGACTATATTTACCAGGAATAGGGACTACAACAATATGCATTTCTTAGAACTGTGAAAATGACATGTCAATGATCTCCAGATTTGTTACACATACAGAGGATGTGCAAAACATCAGGGGTGGAATGTATATTGTCAATGTGGCACAGTGAGCTCATTGAACTCTCCCTTTACAGTGGTTGTAATAGCACACTGTTATTTGTTTGGCACAGTTGGTTTGACATATTGGGGTTGTCCTTTTGAGACACACTACAATAGACTCAATTTTCAGCTGTATGAACATACAGCAGAATCTGTCATGGCACACATGGGAATACCTGACTATTGCCAGTATCCTAGTTGTATCCACATGCATATTATGTTTGTACACTGTGGAATATGACATATGTGATCAAGCAATGGCTATTGCCAGCCATTCTTTCCTTGCTGTATCTCTATAAAGTGTACGTCCACGTATGTGATCCTGACGTGTTCAGATGTTGTCTTTCAGGGAACATGTATACAAGATGGCATGCAGCTTTCATGGATACAGAGAATGAGTTAATAGTGGAAGCGGTCCCTCAACACCATGAAATCCTACTGTCCAGGGGGAGGCATAACAGGGAACAGCAGGAGGCATTGTGGTTTGACCTTGTCCATGATGTCAATGCCACTGGTCATCAGGGCAGGACATATGATCAGATTTGACACCATGCAATCAACATGACCAATGTCACATGCAGAAGAGCAGAATATGTAGCCAGGTATCATGGCACCACCAGTGAGGGGCCTGCAGCAGAACAACCACTCTCAGCCACAGAGGAATTTCTGGCAAATCTAGGCACATATAACAGCCTCCATGCATCCATCACACCCTACATCACGGATGTGGGTGTCACCATGTCCATGGCAGAGAATTGTACAGGTAAGCTTAGTTTGATCAGCATTTCAATGCTGTAGCATTCAGTGTGTCAGGGTGTACATAGTCTCAGTGGGTATCAGATCTGTCTGCTTTTGCAGGGGGTGAAGGGTTTCACTGCAGTTTGACTGTATGCTCAGATTTTGACCAATATAACAATTAACACGGTAATGACTATAAATGTGAGATATATGGATGTATTACCTTGTGGTGGTGGAACATGTGGTGGTACTGCCATTGCCTCTCCCTCAACTTTTCACAGGTTGGTCAGTAATTCACCAAACCCATGGTCCTGCTCCTGGTAAGCATGACATTGTTTTGTTATAGATGTATGTTTACAGGAGTGTAATCCCTATACTGTCATCCCAGGCCTGCTGCCTGCATTGCTGTACTGTCGGCATGATTGCCAACTGCACACAAATATTCTGACTGTACACATTTTAGACTCATACCTATGCCTTGTAGGTGTGATCACACTTGAGAGATGTGATGGTATTGCCAGGACACTACAGAGTGCAATATGTGTCAACTGTGCAGAGTTTACACAAATGTCAACAGTGTACCTTACTCTTGCTGATGAGATTGCAGTGTAATGAGATGTTATTTTCAAGTAACTACAACTGTTAGTGGGAAGAGTACTGTCCTCATGTCCTACTATATGAGGTTCGGTTTTCAACAGGTCTGTCATACTGATGACAGTGTATAGAGCCTTACATATATCACAACATAGTACTGCAGAGAATAATAGTGCAGGTATTAATGTATTGCTTTTTCCTTTCTTATCACAGTTGACCCGGTGTAGTTGGTCTCTGTCCCCTACACAACCTGATGGGAATGTCTCCACAGACTCTGATGATGGTGGCCACTGTGTGGCACAGGTGGGGGTTTGGGGGCTGAAATCTGTGCCAGAGGTTGACATCACTCTTCTGCCCTCATTGTTACTGCACACAGTCAGTATGCCCACACATACCTTGTCCCTGGAGGCCACAGATATTGGTCAGTCAGAATGTGGGACCATTGAACAGGAAAGTGTGGTGACTATGGCTCCAGTGAGTGTAGTCTCCGGCCATAGCCAGAGAGCTGGTGAGGTCTGACACAGGTGGATTGACAGGGGTTCTTGTAGAAGGCCTGCTGTTTGCACACCACCTGTTGCACGTGTCACATCATGGGTCACTCTGAGCATGTTTTCGGCCATCATGGAGGCACAGGCATGTTCGGAATGGAACACCTGATGTATGCTTAGGGTTATGGATGCAGCACAGTCTGACATCCATGACTGCCTCCACTACATTGGGGACACCCTGGATTGGTTCAATGATGCAGTGGACAGAAGGTGGGCTGAGACAGTGTCTGTCTTGGACCGCACATTGTCTGTGCTGGAACTTGTGGTTGAAGTTGAGCATCAAACTTGTGGATGTAGGTCAGCAACATCATCTGCTGAGAGTCCATGTGGCCATGCACAATCATGCTCTTGTAGTGGCAGTACATCCAGCACTATAGAGGGGAGTGTGCTGTCCACACCACAACATGACAGACCAAGGGCTTGTGTTCCTGGGTAGTCAAGTGGGGGACACAGTCCCAGCAGACAGCAGTCACCGTCAGGTACTAGCACTGCTTCTGACCTTGGGCATAGAGGTGCAAGCGCAACTCATGGCAGAGCCAGTTCCTGTGCTCGGGGCCAGAAATGGTAAACTGTCAAGTCTACTATGTATGGTCCAAAGCTGTCCAACATATACACATGTAGGGCTAGCACTGAACTTGACTGTGTACATGCACACACTCACACACCACTGTCAAATTCAGGTCACCTACAGACACACACAACACATTTCCATGGTCCATCTTACCTGCTTCCCTTCCTGACTCACACACATGCTGTCAACCGTTTGGGTCAGCCTAGGCCTCCTGGATCCCCACACAACACCCTGTGCAAGTATTGATATCTGTGCCACATCCCTGTTATCTTCATCATCGAGGCAGGGAAATGAAGCTATGTGTCTGATGCACAGGGTGACTTTATTAGCTATCATGTACTTGTGTAATGCCGTGTTGTTTCACCATGCCACTTGTAGTGGTTAACAACAGATACTGTATGCTGGCATTTGCCATGAGTATGCCACATACTTTTGTGTACCTTATGTTGTATGATGTAATAGCTGTATAGTTGCACAATGAGAGGTGTGTCAGTGACCTGTTTATGTTTCAGGAGTCTGTTGGGATAACCTATGGATACACAGTGGCAATAAAGCAGCTCATGATGGCATGTCAGCACAGCAGAAATATGTCTTCAGCAAGGCATAGCACTATAAGTGCATGTCTCCATAGGTTTGTATATGTATAACAAGCTAACAAGGACAATGATGGGATTCAGCATACTCATGCATCCCTAATCTGTGAACAGGTCTGCTACCCTTCATAAGTGTCACCAGGGTTTTGGGAACTCACACATCTACAAGTTGTGGTGATGAAGATGACCCATCTACAAATATCCTGTGTTCAGTACAGACAGTTGCCCGACACCAGTTATGATTTTTATGTTCAGCATCCCATTTTGTAACCTGCACATGATGTATGTCACAGCAGATGTGTGCTTCACATGCATGGAGGGGCTGTTTCATGTAGGGTGTACTGTCTGTGTTACATATCTGTCTCTCTAGCATGTTCTATGTGTACCACAGTGATGTTGTAGGTGTGTAAAACAGGTGAGACGTGTTAGTCCTTTCATGGATACGGGAGAGGTACACAGTGGGATATGACACCTCCTTGTATGGAGCCATACACTTCCCCTATAAAGCATTTAGGAGACAGACTACACATGTACAGCCATGACATGGATTCCATAGCACATGTTATCTACACTGTGTATTGGTGTACCATGGAACCTGTGTGGCTGCTACAGTTGTACAATATGCCTGTGTAGTTGCATAGCAAGGGTGCCATTGCAAACAATGATAGGTGTGATGACTGCCATGTTAAGTATAGTAGTGACAGTCTGGGATTTACATCCCAAACCTGTCAGTATAGGTTGTACAACAGTGAGTGCATCCACACATCTTACCGACCAGTGAAAGCCAAATGCTACATTACTCTCTGTGTCCATAACTCCATGTGTAATGACTCAATTGTGTGTGGCGTGCAGACACTACATATTTTGCAGGGATGGATAATTTCCAACAGGATAGTTTTGTGCAGTCTTTGGCAGTTAGTCTTTTTCAATGGCTCAGAGGACAACTGACTGTATGTTAGGCCATCCTGGATAACAGCTGGTTCTGTGTAGGATTCTGTGACAGCTCCCAATATGCAATCACCTGCTAATATACTCAGTCAGAGATCACTGTCAGTGGCTGTAACTGCAGAGAGGGAACAGGTAGATGGGGTAAACCAATAATGGAGGATGGTGAACTCCACTGGTGACTGGCATCATTGCAGCATAGGTCTCCCAATGCTACAATCCTAGAGTATGACTGTCGGACACTTGCCTATCCACCACTTGACATAACACTCTGCACATGAAGTACACAGTTTCCTGCAAGGCCTGCTGACCTAATATTGTCATACACCTTGTCAGGCTTTGGTTGGTGGAGTGACATATGTCCGACATCCATTGCATAGTGTGACAGTCAATGGGCTCCAGCAGTTACAGTCATTAGGCATGATCTGTCCTTGAGCAAAAGTAACAGTGTTTGGTCTAGTGTCAGTAGGTGTATGACAGTGTTAATGCTTGTATCCATGCTAACTCCTATCATGGCATTTCAGGAGACATGACTCAGAGATCTGGGGACACCGCTTGGTACTACATGCTAGTTGTCCTCTGTGCAAGTAAGTATTGCAGTTACTTCCAGTATGCTGCAAGAAGAGAGTCATGCAAGGTGTTTGTGCAGAGCACAGACAAACACATTAGGGAAGTGTAATATGTACACACTGTGTTGCTTAGTCATGCTGTGGCTCACTTGTCCAAAGGATGGTCCAGGTCCTTACCTACAATGCCCTACAGCAGTGCTGTGGCATCCCCACACAAGGAACCAATGTATTGTATCATGTGTTTACAAATATGAGTGACCAGTACAGCTCCATTAATATGAGGTCTTCTCTGGTGGGATCAGGCCACAGATCAGTCTCCTTAGAACTACCAGCACTCCCCTTGCAGGCAATACAGACATATATGTCACAAAAGCCATTTATTACCCGCTGTGGGATGGTTGACATACCATGACTTTCCCCCTTCAGATGGGACAGGCAAATATGCAGAGATCTACACCTATGCATTATGTCAGCAGCATTACAAATACATGAACTTGGCTATACATGACAGGAGGGACACAAGTTCATCATAGCTCAGCAAACCTGACTGCTGGACAACTGCCATTAACAGGCTGTACCATAGCAGGTGAACAGTGCTGTGTGACAATTTGGGTGTTGGTGCCTTCCCTAACACGGAGGCACTACCTCCTCAACTAAAAGAAGCACATAGTGTTGTTGTGATGTTGAGTAGACATGGTAACTCACAAAAGTAGTCACAAACAAAAAGCAGAACCACAATGCACAGAGTAGTTATATGTGTGACCTCAAAGGACAGGCCCAGATTGTTGGTGACCTCATACATCATGATGCCACATATGATGGGTCTGTACTCATACCTAACTTGTACTCCCACACGCGTCAACTACACTACCTTGTCCCCATCATATGTGACACATGACATTCCTATAACCTGTCCCATAACTTCCATATTTATAGAGCAGTTCATAACTGGCCACTCATTGGAAAACACACAGCATCAAGTGCACAGGCTAATATTCCAAGCTGCATTGCACATGCGATCTGACAAGGATTACTAACACCAGTGGGAAACCCTTGCAATAATAATGACACTACTGGCTGCACACCAGCTGAGTGGACAAGTGCAACTGTTATACCCTTTCACAGAGGTGGCGCATCCACTGACCAACATAACTATACACCTCTTTGTCTAAGTATCCATATCTGTATGCCCATAGGGGTGATCATCATGGAGCTGATCAGCACACATATATGTTTTCTATACACAGTTGACTGTGCACAGTTTGGATGTGTGACAAGGGGGAGCATGACTGTTATACATGTTGGACATTTCTGAGGCAGTCACCAAGGACCTGGGTGAGGATACATCAGTGCATACAGCCCCCTAGACTGAGCCAAGCCATCTGACTATATCCCCTGCTCAGGCAACATTTACAAAGCAACCACTTAGGCATCTGTGATACTGTCATTGTAGGAGTCACTAAGTGGCTCATTGCTGGCACACATACACAACATAGGGACATCTGCCTCCAATATCTGATCTATCAGCAGCAGTGCTCAACAGGGTGCAGTCCTGGGTCCTCTACTGCTTGGAATCCATTCAACCACAGTACACATGATTACTGACTGACTGTAGCTAACAATGTTGGCTGATGCCTGCAAATTGTGAGCACTCAAAGATATTCTGTGATACGTCACTATCCTGCAAGAGAGTATTGCAAATACATGCCTGTTGACATACTAACGGCTATAAACTCCATGCAAATATGTATGTAGTATCATTTCTATCAGTTACACCTATGTATGTGGTAAGTAGCACATCAGTCACAACATGTGATGTATATACTCAGGAGTGAACAAACTAGGTACACAGACCTGGACACACAGGTTTACACCTAATGTGCCTCAGATCACCATGTCTCTACAGTGGTATGGCAGGAATCATATGGCAAAGCTGAGGCCACAGTCGCCTGTAAGTGACATACTCATAACCTCCAAGTACTCTTCCCTCACCAAGCTAATATCTGAGTGCAATGCCCATTTGTTGATTACCTATCCAAGCAGTACTTCAATTGCACACAACAGTATGGTCTCTCACAAGGACACTTCATATCTTCAGTATGTGTTCAATGGGGATTGTCTGCAATGAGTGTCATTGTTGCCTGTGGCATACAGACTTCTCAGAAATGATCTGTGCCTTGCATATTGGGCAATGTGTGACCCTGCTTGATTGCATATATTGCCAATCTGTAGGAGGCATAGTAGATGGATAACTCACTGTAAGGACATTAACCTCATATGTGACGTTAGTACTAAATACTTGTGGGAGAGATTTGTCTAACAGACTTAATCATACCCTTAAAACATCACCCTGCCTAATGGCACACAGAGCACCTCAATGCACCTCAGCACATGTCATCTGTATGATTGTCTGGGCAACTGTCATCTCAACACAGGGTGTCTTTCTGTGTCCCTCTTGATCTGGGGCAATATGTGCTGATCCTGTAACTATGGGTATTAATATATGTATGATTGTGAGGGCTGTATGGCCATTAAGCTGGTGAAGTTCAAATATCCTATGGTTCCATAACATGATATAAAATGCTCTAACAGGCTCACACACAAACATGGCTACATTGAGGCTAGCACCACTTCCAATCACTGCATACAGGACACGCCAAGGCACACATGTAGTGCAAGTTGGCTGTATGTAGATGAAAACACTTACCTATGTAATGGTACACACTACAGATCACAGTACATGATGCATGCAACACACCTCATGTCTGCTAGTACTATCAGTTTAGGACATATTATGCTTGATGACATCATCAGGCCTTGTTGTGGTTAGTTCTTTGGGGTCCACATCACATGCTACAAATAAAATGCTGAAAACCTTACCTATTTCTAAATTACCAAGGTGATCATATTAATGCTATATGGACATACACACACCAAGTAGCCTGGAGTGAGATTAGAACATATCTAGTTTTCCACACCACAGATCACAGTATTTATTGCATGCACCATGGCTTAATTCTGATACTATACTGTGAGCTGGTAGTCTTAAGGTGGATGACATCATTGGGCCTTGTAGAAGGGAGGCAATTTGGAAGCCAGCAGCAGGTTAAAGGACCAAAAAGTGCATAACAATTGCAGGTGAATAGCCCATGAGGGCATGGCAGTTGTTTTGCAAGGTTGTACACACACACATGAAGTCGCCTAGAGTGAGATTAGAACCCCTACCTATCTAGTCTTACACACTATAAAGCACAGTACTTATTGCACACATTTCAGGTTAAGTCTGTTGTGTATGTGATTGCAGGCACAGTACTTGAGCATTACACAAACTAGGCTTGTGTTGAACAGCATCTGAGGCCTGGAGAGTGATATTGGTTCATACTATCTGCATCTAGTATCCTAGCAGTGAGATAACTGTTATTATTCTAGCTGTGTCTACAGTTACCAGTATGGCCATATGTGGCTGTTTGCACTTAGACAGGCAAACTTGTGGGCATGAATGATGTGTCCTGTCCATGCATGTGTTGTCAACAGTATACATTACACCACCCGCTTACCTGTGTCTGTCTACGTGGTGACATCCAGCAGGCACAAGTTTCTGTAGGTAAGTAGATTATGTACCATTGCACCCTTAGTCTGGCTCTTTTGAGCAACAGTATGGATGTTTGATACTGCAGATTTACTCATCTTTATTAGGGTATGTAATACATCCACACACATATTTATGTATATAACAAATGCGTATATATAACTGTAGCTGTGTGTGTGTGTGATATGTATATGTGTTTTGTAGTTATATGGGGAGGGTCTATGCATCATTTTAATATATATAGTTATATATATCGGTGTATATGTATTTGACACTACATAGAGATAGATATACTATGTATGTGAGAGAGAGATAGTGACAGGCAGATATGTATACATATATGTCTGTATGTAAAGACATATCTATACATAACAGGTCATTTTGATGAAGGGGCAACAGAATTGCACTCATTTTAACAAAGTGTATGGGCATGCCCAGTGGGACTGGCAGTACATATAAAGTGACACTAGGCCACACCTACTTGTACTCCAGTCTGGGATTTTGTGTGCTACAGACAATGACATCTGTCCAGTTTCTGCAGTACTGCACTTCACTCAAATTGCCCATGGCATTCCCTAGCTGTCTGCTGTACTTAATATGTGACTGAGGTTCATAATGTTATACCACACAGACTGACAGTCTGTAAAAACACCAACATAATAATACCTCACATGCAAAAGATGTGACTACTTCCAGATTAAAACTATCAACACCATCACCCATGTTAACTTCCATAGTCCACTAAGCCACACAGGCTACCAGAAAGAGAAGAGTCAGCAATCACACAATCAACAGCATAAATATTTACATTGTTATTCCTGCATTATGTGTGACATACAATGTGTGATCAAGTTCTATGTTACAGCCCTGAGATTGCCTGGTCTGCTGATATACCATTGCTGACTTACTGTTAATGCGGTTATATGGGAACACTGCTGTGTTGGGAGTGGTGGAATAACAGCGCATGATCTGCTGGTATAGACAGTAGTCCACATATCATGTGGCCCCACTGTTTAACATCTCCCTTGACTGATGTAGTGAATATTAAAACCATAGGGCATAGTGATTATTTGGGAACACATACTATTGGTCTGGGTATCTGTAGTCTTGTATGGATGTTACTTCTGTCCACATAGCCCACTATATTTCCTTGCACAAATGCAGCAGATCCATACATACAATACCATATTATAGTAATCCTTACAAATAGTGTGTAGGTTAGAGACTTATCTTGCGAATGCAGCAGTTGACAGAACTGTAGTTCAGGGCTGACTCTGTGTGATGCAATCAGTACACAGCCAATACATGGATAAGTACAGGTTGTGTGGGTTGCCTGGCATTAACAATTTTACTATATGTATATGAGTAGGAGTAAGGCATTAGTCCCCAGGGACCTAAGTTGTCAGTGAATGTGCTATGCATTGTATCTTAGCCAAAGCCAGGGTGTACTAGGCATGCCTACATCTGCCTACAGGAACATCATCAGGGGGTTCCTTCTCTGAGTCCTCCTGTGACTGTGGCTGTGGTGACCTAGGCACTTGTGGGGGACTCTTTATCCTTTCCCTTTGCTGATCTTACTGCAGCTGTTTCCACAGAATCATATTGCGTAGCATAGCACATACTGAGAACATGCACACATGTGGCTGGAGAGTACTGCAGGGCTCCACCAGATATATTGAGGCACTGAAACTGTGACTTCACAAACCCAAACACATGCTCTATCATGGTCCTAGTTTGTGGGTGTGCCTCATTATGGCATTCTTCTGTGGGTGTGTGTGCATTTCTGAAGGGTGTCATCATCCACAGTTCCACTGTGTAGCCAGCATCCCCCAGTAAATGGCCGTGAGGCATTCTCCCCTAGCAAACATCTGGTACAGCTGTGATGCATGCCAGATATGGGAGTCATGATAACTGCCAGGGCTGCCAGCACACACATTCATGATAATCCCCTGGGCATTGCACACAACTTAGCAGTTGATGGAGTATTACCCTTTGCAGTTGATGTAGATTCTACCCTTGTCAATGGATGGTGACTTGATGTGTACATGAGTGCAGTCTATGGCACCCAGTACCTCAAGGTAGTGTGCTACATGGTAGAAGTGTTGCATATTGTTGGCCCTCATTTCAGGGGTAAGGGAAAAAGAAAAGTGCTCACTGGCATGTGGTACTATGGTATACATGAACTGGTGGAGAACCCTGGAAACAGATGCCTGTGAGACCCCTATCATGTCCCCAATTGGTCTTTGGAAAGTACCTGTAGCTACTATCCTAAGGGATACACATACTTTTTGTTTCCACTGGGATGGATTTCCCTCTGTTAGCTTTGGGTCTGAATTGAAGTTGGCAGAGGTCGGTGACTTCTTGTAGTATGTCCCTGTCTACACTGTAGCACTCTACAGTCTCCAGCTCATGTAGCTCCTGGAAGGTTACTCTGGGCCTGAACACTCTTCTCCTTCTCTGTCTGTACCTATTGTCAGCAGCAGCAGCTGCACTGACTTCAGCATCTAGCACATACAGATGTAGCAGACCTGCAGCAGCCCATAGCATTCTCTCAGTTAAAATTTCCAAGTAAGTACTCCAATGGTGCAGAATTGTTGTTGTTTGTCTTTAGGCTATTCTCGGTTAGGGGTCGCCACAGCGGAACTCCTGTCCACTAATGATTGGCAGTAGATTTTCACGAACGCCAAGGTGCCAGCTTGATGTCCAACTTTCAACGAAGGCACACCCATTTACGCATGTCTTTTGAACGCCCAACAAACTGTGGGGAGGACATGCAGACTCCACACAGAAGGCACTCCCTGCACTCCAGCCGAGAATCGAACTGGATAACCTCTTACTGTGAGGCAACAATGCTACCGCTGCAGAGTATGGGGGAAAAATGATATTGTAGGGTGTATGCATACTTTATAGTGGTGTGCTGTAGGTGCTGACTGTCTGATTGGCTACTTATGATGCATTTTGTCTGCCTAGTATATCATTAACATCATTTAATGGCCATAGTTTGAGTAAAACAGGGGTCAAATCTAATTAATATGTCATTGGCTTTTAGATACATTCAGCACTGTGGAACATCACACAAACACATGCCCTGTGGGTAAACAGAACTTAGCACTTAGTGCACATAGCCCCCCAGATTTCACACTCATCATAACATGTGTCTCTTAGCTAAACAAAACTTAGAAGTTAGTGCACCCCCCCCTCCTTAAAGGGCACAGTCAGCATGGCAGTGCACCACGCAAACAGGCACAGTTAAGCTGAAATAAGCTTAGAAGCCATTGGACACACCCTCCCCTGATGTTCAGCTACCTCCTCTGTAAACACCTACATGGTTGTCTGCCTACATGAAGGGGATATGTGGACATGATTACCCCTTTCTGCTAGTCAGTAACTCCACCTCATTTGCATAGGGGTCAGTGTTCACAGCCTGGAAACTACATACTTCCTAGCCCTACCACATTAGCAACAGCACCAATGCACTACTGTAGATATTCCATGCAAAGTACTGTAATACATTTCTGTCACATAATATTAATTAGGCTTTATTAAATTCCCCCTAGCATCATTCAATGTTTCTGCAACATATGTCATAAGTAACTGCACAGTTAAGAAATTGACTTCTACAGGAGGAAAAAAGTTTTTGGAACACAAAGCAAGAGGAGAGCTTTAAATTGCTTAAACAGTTAGTGACATGAATACAACCATCTTATTACAAGTTGATCCAAGCCATACTATAAGCCGTACAGTGATTATGTAATAAGATAAACCATTTGCATATGGATACTGATCATTTACTAACTGTCAGAACATATATGCTGAAACATAAGGAGAGCTGCTAGCTATAGAATGTGGTTGTCAAATTTATATATACATATATATATATATATATATATATATATATATATATATATATATATATATATACACATACATACACATACAGAAACTAATGGAAAATATGGCATTACATAGAACAATCAACAATGCCATAACCACAAAAGAGTTCCATATTACAAATAAACTGTAATGCTTGTAGTTGTCAGTGACTGAAGATTTCTGTTTTGATGAACTGAAAGATAACTAGGTAATTTTGCAGCTGCCTGTGGCTAAAAGAATCATAAAATGGTTCAGTATTGTACTGACGGTGCTCCTGAGATGCAATGGTTTTCAGAAGTGGTTATGAGAAGGTGGTCATGAACAGAAAACTGCCACAAGGAAATAAGCATATCCATATTTTTCATTCAAAAAGGAGACTGTTTGCATGCAATGCTTAATTTTGAGGAAAATAAAGTGATGGTGCCAAATCAGGTAAGAGGAAGAACTGTTGGTACAAATACACAAGTTTCATTTGGGAATTGTGAATTATAAAGAAAGAACTTTGGTCATACAATTTTCGTCATGCATGTCCATACAAAAAGAACTTTAAAGCACTGGTGTGTGTTCAGTATAATGACTGTGTCGTGCTCTGTGCTATCATTTAAAGTCTTCTGAGATCACAAAGTTAACCTGTGTTATAAACAAATGGGTGAGCAGTGCACAGAAATCTGTATTTCTAAGCATGGAATTCCAGGCGTGGTAATATAGGCTCATAGATTAGTACTAGGCTAATTGCCCTTGTGAGCTATTTTAAGCCTAGCCAATTATCCCTTGTGAGACGCAAACCCTGCATCTTCTGTTTGTAAGGCAAACACCTTAACCATTAGGCCACCCTCCCAACCCATAGTTTTTTGTAATGATAAGAAGTTCAGCATGTTACCTCTAGTAGCAACTATACATTATTTAATGGCTAAGCTGAGATATTAATGCAGACTGTCAAAGCGCCATGAAGAAATGTAGACTATAAAAGTCACTGCTACAAAAACTGGCACCTAGCTTTAAAGTATTATGGAAAAATTCACTGTAGAGTATCAGTCTGTTACCAACTTATTTACTGATGGTTTATAGAGTGAAAAGTAGAATTCTTAACTCTACAGTTTTACTTATTACTAAAAACAAAATGCAAGTAAATGCTAAAAATAAAACATAATCAGTCAAGACAGAAATTCCACAATGATTAATACATAAGACTTCAATCATCTTTGAAGGAATGTGAAAGTATGAGAATTCTGTGGGATTTCAGTGAGAGGCAAGCCACTGGTACTGCTTTGATGCAAGACACACAGTGAACTGGGCGCCTGCTGCTAACACAAAATGCTAAAATATTCAAAGAAGACGACCTGAAAGACATGCAAAAAATTTCCAAGACAAAATTACAAGGGAGGTTTTAAAAGGTAGGATTCTTGCTAAACTATAAAGCAATTTTACCCAAATATTCTTAGTGCACAATTATCAACACCACAGACCAAAGAATTCCCTAGACATTCAAGATCTGGAAGATTGTTAAAAAACCCAGACAATTCATGAACTGAAAAACAACATCAGAGGGCATGATTTATATCAGAATTTCTTCTTCTTCTTTCGGCTTTTCCCGGTTAGGGGTCGCCACAGCGGATCATCTGTCTGCTCATGATTGGCAGTGGAGTTTTATGGTGTCGAGTTGCCAGCCCAGTGCCCAACCTTCCACAGAAGGCACACACATGCACACACTCACATCTAGGGCCAATTTAGAGTACCCAATCCATCAGACCTGAAAATATTAAAAGAGCTGTATAAAGTATTACTGTGATAAATTTCTTAAAAATAACTATAACTCAAAATATTATTGATTAACCTGAAAGGAAATCACAAACACACAGAAATGCGGGTGTAGACTCCAGACACACCCACACACAAACAAACACACACACACCCCCACACACATACACACACACACACACACACACACACACACACACACACACACACACAGATATAAATGTTTGTCTTGACACATTATGCATTTACTTATGTAGTTCAAATAAATCTGTTACTTAGAAAAAGCAGGATACAATGTGTATCTATACAGACACACTGACACACCGACACACACAGAAACACACACACACACAGACACACACACACACACACACACACACACACACACACACACACACACACACACACACACACATATATAAACTATCAACACCTCTGCACTCATTCATATTCCTGTGTATAATATAGCCTGGTTCCCTTTATGCTGCTCTGCAGTCTGAAAGTAAAATTAATGAAGTCTGTAGTACTCAACCTCAGGTTTCATGTCATTATTCATATTTTTGAATACTGAATGTTACCAATAAAGTAAAACTGAAAGACTCTCCCCGGGATTCATGAAGCTTGCGCCAGGCGCAGGCGTAGCGTCGGCGATCTAGCACCAAATATGGCCGCCAAGTGATTCAGGAACGAGCTGTTTCCATGTGCACTACCAGTGTATGCCACAGCTGCGCAGCTCCTAGCGCATCTATTTTAATTACCCCATGCGCAGCAGTGTAGCATGCAACTGAAGGTATATAGCGATTCATGAAGTGGTGCAGCCACAGCGTAAGCATGCAGAAATGTAAACCGAAAATACAGTTTACATTCTTTCAAACATAAAATCGGAGCAATGACAGCTGACCAAACTCATGTATTATACTGTTAATATATGCCAATGGCTATATTGCCATTGGCATAAAAAAACATGCACAACACATAAAAAAGAACATTTAATGTCATGGCCACACTAATGCAAAGTAAAATCGCAGTACCTTGGTGCACAAACGGGATCACAATGAAAATATATTTATAGGTAATAAAACTGTAATGTGACACATTTCATGAATTCCCCATAATAGTCAATGGCACGCATGCTACACCACAACCATGGCGCAAGGGTTGCTAAGGGTCTGTGACAGTGTTCTGCCTGGTAACTAGGAATTAGTAGTCAATACCATGCAAATGAGACAAGTAATACTGAATCGCAAAATCCCCGCTGGTGTAAGGAGGTACCTCACAACATAGCAGTACAACACTCAGGTGTGGCCTGGAGATAAAGATGACATTAAGAGAGGGGTGCGCTTAGCTGTAAGCACATTGGAGCATTGCTAATCCAGGTTGCCTGTTGCTAAGCAAATCCGCAGGATAGGTGTGTGGAAGTAGCCATAGCTTTGCTTAGCTGAGACCACACAAGGTAACCAAAAGTGCATGTGAACATGGATGAAAACATACTCAAAATTCAGTAAACGGCTGCGTGTGGCATGCACCACAGCTGAAACAGGAAGGATACGGGAAAACAATAAGGAAATGCTGCAGCGTGGTAATTGGAGTACAAATGAGTAATTAACACCAAGGAACCCACAGTGGGCCATTGACAACAGCTAACAAGGCTGCTAGCAGCAACCTGCAGAACAGGAAAGGGGAGGTGCCGTACTGCAAAGAAAAGAGAACTGTCACAGCAGAACAAAGCAAACTTGCAGTAGATTAGCTACATAACACATTTCACTACACAATCCTGGGTTGAGAAAGTACAAAACAAGAAAGCGGGCAGCTGGATGCATGCCTGACAATGGGAGGGGAATCGGGTGGAAAAGTGAAGCAAAGGGCAATAGATGAATCATGGCAGCCAAGCGTAATTTAACACCAAAGGCCCCACAATAGCAGTACCTGCTGTAAAACCCATAATTAAGATACCTTGCAGCTGGAATTGCACATACACACTCAATTACACCAGCAGCATCCATTGCACAATAGTATAAAGTGTGAAAGCACCTCACACATACTTGTGTATTCCCAGACATTCTGCACCATTGGTGTATACAGATGGGGAACTTTTAATATGTACATGTTAGGGGCTGCCATAGCTTTGATTCACCAGCATGTGTTGGAGACTGACGGTGATGTGGAGGATGATGCTGACAACCATCTCAGGCACCGGAGGAGGAGAAGAGTGTTCAGACCCAGGGTAACCTGCCAGGGGCTACATGATCTGGAGATAGTAGAACATTACAGGGTGGACAGGGACACCATACAGCAACTTGTTGAGCTTTGCCAGCCATGCCTCAGAGCCAGAAATAACAGAGGGGAGCCCATCCCAGTGGACGGGAAGATATGTGTAAGCTTGAGAATACTAGCCATAGGTACCTTTCAAAGGCCAACTGGGGATATCATGGGGATCTCACAGGCATCAGCATCCAGGATACTCCCCCAGTTCCTGGATGCCATGTTACCACATGTCAATGAGCACATATACTTCCCCCGAATGCAGGAGGAGTTGGCCAGCAATATGTGTCTCTTCCACCATGTGACAGACTACCCAGAGGTACTGGGTGCAATAGACTGCATGCACATACACATCAAGTCACCACCCAGTAAGTAGGGTAGGTGCTACATAAACTGCAAGGGATACCCCTCCATCAACTGCCAGGTCGTGTGCAATGCCCAGGGCATTATTATGGATGCGTGTGCTGGCAGCCCTGGAAGCTATCACAACTCCCACATCTGGCATGTCTCAAGGCTGTATCAGGTATTTGCCAGGGAGGACATCCCATATGGCCACCTGGTTGGGGATGCTGGATATGCACTGGAACTGTGGATGATGACTCCCATCAGAAATGCACACACACCCATGCAAGAACGCTATACTGAGGCACACGCAGAAACCAGAATCATCATAGAGCATGTGTTTGGGATGCTGAAATCATGGTTCCATTGCTTGGACATTATCTGGTGGAGCCTTGCAGTACACTGCAGGCATGTGTGCCCACATCTTCATAGTATGTGCCATGCTACACAATATGATCCTGTGGAAACAGCTGCAGCAGGGACAGAATGGTGAAGGCCCTTATAGCCCACCACTATTACCAAGGACCCCACAGGCACAGAGAGACTCAGACCACAAACACCCTGTGCCAGCCCCAGTAGGCAGATGGAGGAGTGCCCAGTATAACCATGCCTTGGCAAAGAGGGAACATATAGCACACACACTGACACTGTAGGCATCTGTGGACTGACACCCTTCTCCACCTGCACACACAGCAAACATGGATGGCACACACACACACGACCACCTGTAAATTGTCATGTATAGATGGTGTACTGTGTGCATCCTACATAGGCAGCCCTCAACTACTGTACACACAACTGCCATTGGCACAAGGTAAGTCAATACCTGAACAGTAAATTAAGCTATCAGCATGTGTCGATACTGTATGTATAGGTTCACAGGTACATAGGTAGATACATGCCTAACTGCCCGAGGCCATTCATAAGCCAAGCCAAAATGTGTCTGCTGTTGCCACCCCATTGATTAACTAACTGTCCCTCTGTGGAGCAGAATCAATTGTGGGGTCCCTGGGGTGTATCCACTGTTCCCCACTCACTCTGCAAGGATTCCCCGGAGTGTTAGTGAAGGGCTCCATATAATCATACATCCATACAGGGATGTAGTTCCAAATCATGGGGAGTACCCATGACAGGAATCTGTCACTCCAGCATCTTCCAGTTATAGTTGTGGCAAGGTGTACCTCATTACAGTGTGTGGCTCGCTGTGACATGGATTCCCATAGGTGGAGCATATCCATTAAGCCTGACTTAGACATGGTTTGTTGGCCAGCAAATATCATCTCTGAGTAAACGAGATGCCAGTGAGTAATGCAAGAGTTTATGCATTCTGGCAGCATAGGGCACATGTCTGAGGGCATTATCCCTCTTTGCGAGGTACATTCATGGCTCTTCCAGCTGTCGGATGTGTCTTCTGAGGTACATCCAAAATGGGTTATCATAGTCGATGATGGGATTGATGAGTGATGAGTAAAGGGGCACAATAACCTAAGTCTATTTAGATGCAAACCCTTAAGTAATCAGATGGCCTATATAGATGGATGTCCTAACTACTTCTCAGATATGATTGTCAAAGGAGAGATCACTATGTAATGTAGTCCCCACATACCCATTACGTCATCTGAATTATAGTGTCTGCCACTCATGTGTTAATATGTGTGTGTGTAGTTTCCCAAAATGGAATGACCATGCAGTATGTGGCCTTTAGCTGGAGGCCATGACTCTGACACCCTGTGTTGGTCTATGTGAGGCCCCTTGAAGGACATCTGTGACAGCTGGACTGTCAGTTATGGCTCTTAGTCTGCAGTAATCACCAAACATGGCCTACTGTAGTCCACCTGTGTTAGCTTGTACCTCTGAAAAGTATATGGCAAACAGTAGGGGTCCCAGGACTGAGTCCTATGGGCAACCAGTTGTGACTGGTCAAGAGTTGGACCTGGAGGCTGCTAGGTTTACCATGTGGGTTCTGTGTGTAAGCCTGTTGGCAAACCATCCTATGATGTATGGATGTATGTACTGGCTGGTGAGTGTAGAAATAATACCTGAGTGGGGAATGGTGTCAAAACCTTTGGTGAGGTCCAGGTAGTATGTGTGAACTACCACATCCCACACCTAAAGTCTAGGTGACTGTAAGATGTCAAACAGGTTCAGTAGGCATGATCTGCACTCAATCAAACTGACCTGGGTTGGGTCAAGTGTCTGGAGGTTACCATTGTCTATGTTAATGAGTGCCATGAGGATGCACTCCATAGCTGTGCAGATCAGGCTATTCAGGCTTATGGGGTGATAGTTAACATGGTCGGTTGTGTCACCACCTTGGTGGAGTGGAATAGCTGTTGCCATGTGCCAGTGAATGGCCATGTAGTCTGTGTAGAGGCTGATGATGAATTGCTATATTAGGCGGGAGGTCACTTTGTCTTGTAGTGTCTGCAGGATGCAGTCTGGGACACCATCTGCCTCCACTGATGCTCTGTCATGCCGTTTGAAAGGGTCATCACCACCTGTATGTCTCAGATGTCTGGGATACTGTATGCTTTGGGTATTGTGGGCCCTGTAGGGGGTGAAGCTTGCTCCAAATGTATCATCAAGTGTGTTGGTGATATCAGTAGGGTCAGTATATTCAGTGCAATATTGCACTAGCACAGTGCAAATCTGTGTGTTACTGCTTACATCCTTGACATAGCCAAAGAAGCCTTTGTGGTCATATTCTGAATCCATGCCTATTTACCTGTAGATGTCAGCCTTGGATGATTACACGAGTAACATAAGTATCTTGCTAATACTGGTCACGGACCTCTGCATGTCTTGGGATTTGCTGTTGTTCTGGACTACTGTCCCACTTCTGTTGTATAGCCTGTATAATGCAGGGGTTCAGCAGACTGGTATCCTTGTATAGGAGTAGCGAGTCCTGGTTTATTATTGATGGCATGACCCATACATCTTTGTAGGTGCTTATAGAGTGCATTTGTAATTCTGTCTGTATCTTGAGCAGTGTCATCCCTGAACGTGGGGGCTGTGAACCCTCCCACCTCTGTCATTAGTACTGTGAATTTAGCTGTAATAAAGGTATTCACTCTGTGTTCCTTGGGTGGGGGAGATGGTTGGGAGTGGAAATTATCAGTGAATAGTTCATGGTCAGATCTAAACAGTGACTGGTTTACCTCTGCTGTAGTGCACCTGTTGAACATGTCAGTGATTAACACTTCTAGTATGTTTTCACCTCTCGTTAGTCCATCTACCAACTGATACAGGCCATATGAGGTGTTAAATCCTGGGAAGTGCTGGGCCTGGAAATGAATACTCAAGTAGGTTATCCAGTTAAGTGTAGGGTAGCCGACATTGACCAATAACAGGGTGTCTGGTAGGACTGTCACGTTTAGCACTGTCTCCAGATAGTTGTAGTGGTGCTCCTGGGTCATGGAGGGTTATCTGTAGCAGCTCACAGTTTGCATTGCAGTTGTGGCTGATGTTAGCTGCACATGGATGATCACAGAAGTATCATGCTGTCCCACTAACTTGGAGATGTAGGTATCCCCGATGAATATGGATACACCCCCTCCATGTCTGTGCCAGTCCATGTTCAGTGGCTGAAATGTGTGTTATGGGTTGTAGTCTGGTAGTGCCGGTGTGCTCACAGGAGCTTTATACAGGTCCCAGTCACATAACAGATGTAGATGTCCATACTGAGGGGTGCTGTGAGTGCGTGCATGTTGTGAGTACTACCCCTGGTGTTGAGTAGCCTAACCCTCATTGATTCTGCTATTGTGCAGTTCATGGAGGTGAGATTCACCTCTGAGACCTGCCTAAAAACGGCACCATGGGGGCACCAATAGCCTTGCCCAGCATTCCAATGCCTTAGGCTGACACATGCAAGTTGGTATGGCATTGTTGCAGGCATGTTTCCCATCTGTGCTTGTGTCCTATCTTTCCTGTAGGTAACCTACTGGTAAGCAATACAAAGCCTGAAACCTATACAAGTCCACTAGCTTCCAAGATAGGCTTTTGGAGTGATTATGTATCAGTAGTCTGTATGCTATTGCTGTACTTAACTGTTGTCTGACTACATGGTGATTTTACACTGTATACTGTGATCAGAAAACTCTGTATAATCACATATGATGTTGGAGATGGCATGCACTGTAGAGGTTCACAGATAGGTAGTAGGCTATCTGCCCAAGGGCATTTAGTAGCATAGCTACAGTGTGGTGGCTTTACCTGCACCATTGATGAAGTAACTGAGCCTCTATCAAGCAGAGCCAATGAAGTGATTCCAGGCAGAGTTGCTGGAAGCTGTTGAAGACTGGGGTGCTGTAGGGTGATAGGGACACATAGTGATCTCGAAAGGGCATGTTAACATGACAACCCAACAGCATTCAATTTCCCCAACAGGTCTTGCAGCTATAAAACTGGAGTGGCTCCCCTCACCCTGGATGTATGTTTCTGGGACACATGATCCCAGGGGTGTATATACTGTTGCCCAGTCACACATCAAGGTTTCCCCTGAAGTGTGTCAGTGAGGGGATATGCCAAATGTAGTTAGGATGTTAATGTATAGTCTCTCAATTCACGTGTCATGTCGGTATTTTGTGAAGCTCACTGGGTGTGGTTGGCTCCGCCTGTTGTGTAGCCAAGCTTACACATAGGATTCATGGACATAGGAAATAGGCAGAAGGAATGTTAATGTCAATAGTGTAATGGCTACAGTATTTGCATAATATCTGTGCAGTCGTGGTTCAAATCCCAATAAAGTCAGAGATGATTTACATGTTACATACCTTAACCACAGCTTGCATATATAGGTAGTATTCCACAGAATAATACACATTTGGAACACACAACCGCTGAAATGTGCGTTAATCACCCTTGCACTACCAGTGCCTGCTCTGAGAGGTAAAATGACCACTGCCAAGATTAGAACACGCAACCCATGTACTCAATCTTCACAATAACCTACCACTAAGCTACATGAGATATACCAATGGCAGCTGTGTATTCTGACAGGTTAAAACACAAAAGGGAGGAATGTGTGAAAATAGGACAAACCACCATGTACCCAATGAAAGGTGTTATGCTCTATACATATATATATAGATATATATATATATATATATATATATATATATATATATATATATATATATATATATATTTATATATATCAACATATAGAGAGAGAAAGAGAGAGAGGGAGAGAAATATGTGTCGATATATAGGGATATACATATATATGTAGATATATAGATAGGTTAACAGCATTTACACAACCATGGAGGTACATATAAATGGGATACCTACCAAATACCGAATGCCTGACATACCTACATGTGTAATCACGAGGCTTGAAGACCGAAAGACCACAGTACCGAAACACCAGAAGCACGAGTTTTAAAATCCCGATGTTAAGGGACATTTAGTTAGTGCTTCTGGTGTTGCGGTTCAGGTAGGTTACTGTGTGTAAGTGTGTTTCTGAGGGCTGTAGTGTGTGTAAGTGTGTGTTCTGAGTGTGGTATGTGTTCCTGGGGGACTGTAATGTGTGGGTTTGCTTTGTGCGCCTGTTTGTGCAATCTCGGAGCTAGAAAATTAAAGTAAGGGGGTGTGGGGAGGTGCAACCACCCATATGGAGGGTGTAGGGGGCTTGCCCACCTGCTCATACATAGTGTAGGATGATTTGTTTGGATGTGGTTGGTAGCAGTGTGTCTGTGTGTGCGTGTGTGCGCTCCGTGTTTGTGTTACTTTCACGAGTTTGACTGTCGCGAGTTTGAGTGTTCGGTAATGTGGGGTTTGGGAGTCTGGGCCCGGTACTGTGGGTGTCGGAAATGTGTGCATTTGGGATTCCGTAGGTATCCTGTATACAGCGGTTGAAGTGTTTCTATATGAGTATAATATGAACCATAGCAATCACACATTCCGCCATGACCAAACTTTATGAACAAAGGATATGGAGAGTATATGCCTATACACTATTACAAATATGTGCTATGGACATGAGCCAAAGATAGGGTTACTACCTGTCCCACTTTGCGAGGGACAGTCCCACTTTGGGTGGTTGTGACCTGACCAAAAATATAAAAAATGGCAAATGTCCTGAGATTGTAGGACATAATTATGTCCCATATGTAATGTAATAGTTGCATAAAATAGTTATTGCTGTATCTAAAATACCTACATGTTACAAGAAACAGGATAAGCAGCTAAACTGCTACAAGAATAAGCTTTTATTTAGGCAAAAAATGAAAGTTCTATCCTTTATACTGACCATGGGTTTGTGTTGGCCTGTAAAATCTGATGTGTGTCCCAAAAATGTCCCACTATGGCCATTTGAAAAGGTGGCAACCCTAGCCAAAGAGGGTCAGTCACCAACACAACTCCAATGACTGAAAATACCTATGACAGAAATACACAGACAGCATTCATGTAGCAACACTTTATTACATTCTGATGTATTGCCGAAAGGATTCAAGGACTAACATTACCTGCATGCTATACTGGAACCAATTAACAGTGCCTTAATGAATCAGCCTGCAATTACCATAGTATTAGTCCACTGTAGGATAGGTGTTCAAATAGGGAAAGAGTCCTCACACACATACCGATTATGTATAAAAGCAGTTCCTACACACCTGCATCTGCTATGTACACCCACCAACATCTCCCCCACACCCAAACTAATTACAATACAAACTGTAATAACATCACAAATCATTCACTCACTGCACGACATCTGCAGAAGCTTTAACATACCTAGTCAGAGACACACTAACATGGCCCTATGTGAAATAGTTGCTGTTATACAATGGAACAGTTGCTGATGTTACAGGGTTTGTTTAAACTAATCCTGTTTCAGAGGGTTGTGTGTACACCAAGAAGTGTTACCAATTACTGATTAACAGCACAGTATGATACACATGCACACCAAACCAAAGATGTCTGGTGAGCACACTGTAAACCACCTAACATTTCATGCATAGCCATACAGCCTTGAGCTGCTCAAACATCCTTGCCAGACTGAAACATCTGCAGAAGTATCAGGTACAAACAAACCCTGCATAAGTAGCAATGTTCTGAAATGTAACAGCTGTACTCACATGCAGAAAAACATCTTCTAGCCATTACACACAATCCACGGGAGTCTTGAAGCTAATATATCTCTGTCTGTCTCCGTATAGCTGTTGCAATACATCACAAACAACACATCCAGGCCATCTTCCTTGAAAGCAGGCAAAGGGACAAAGCCCAAGTGGAGTACTCAATTATACACCACTGTTGCCCTGGTATTGGCTAATGGAGTAGCTGCACAGCTGATGTGCATGTAATTAACTACTTTGGAACACCAATTGATGGTCAGGATAGCACATTACCGATATTTAACTATAAAAGGATGGCTTGTCACACATTCAAACGATCTGTATATACCAGCAGAACATTACAAAGAAGATTGAAACACAAACTGAAAAGGATTGAAATAACAGTCAACAACACCTTGGTTACTAATAAGGTATGTAGAACACTCAATATGTCTGTGTATGTAGTACCTGTTCTGTAATAATTAAAGTGTACGCAATGCATATAGTGGAAACAGTTATCTTGTAGTGATGTATTGTTGAGTATAGTAACGCTTTTAGTATTTTTGTGTGTACTGCTGTAGGTCACAAGGCAAATGCCTCATACACCACAAGGGATGCTATATAAGGGCTTTGAACCCAACAATTCCTCTCCAGCTGCTGTCAGTGGCAGGGTTGGTCCAACAAGTACATGCTATAACAGGGGATAGTATATGTTGATATATTGTAACAGTAGGCATATGTATGGGTGTATTACTGAGAATAACATGTCGAAGGTGGGCCTACTGTGCAATTATGATTTGCATTGTGGGATATTGTGCCAATAACTGTGTAATGTACAGTATTATAGGCAGATATGTATTCGATTTTACATAGCATTACTGTTATGATAGGCAAACATTAGTTATGTCTATTGGCATTTACAATACACAATTCAGGATACATATGACTTGTAGTCACCCGACAGTTTATCAGCATGATAGCAAAGTAAAATGGAAGAGGTAGTTAACTATCCATGCACATAAGACATGTAATAGGTTCATAGGTAGGTACTAGCTGTCTGCCCAAGGGTATTTATAAGCCTAGCTAGGGTGTGTTGGCTTCTGCCACCCCCTTAGGTTAGTTTCCTGTGCCTCTGAACAGCACCCTGTGCCTCTGTCCAGCAGAGCCACTGCAGTGATCCCCGGGGTACATGTCTGTCTCCCATTCACCCGTCAAGGTTTCTCTTGAAGAGTGCTAGTGAGGAGCCCTGCCTGATGTACATTGGAATCATGTTCCAAAGCATGGGGAGTCTCCAGTTCAGGAATCTATCCCTCCAGCACATCCTAGTTATCATTGTGGTTTGGTTTATATGCCTAGAGCATGTGGCTCTCAGGGGCTTTTGTTTAGGTGGAACATATCCAGCAATACTGTGTTGGACATGGGCCTTGTATGTCAAGCAGAGATCACCTCTGAGTATGCGGTATGCAACCGAGTACAGCTGGAGTTTCTTTAGTTGGGCTGCATAGGTCATCTATTTGAGGTCAGTAATCCTCTTGGTGTGGTACTGTTGTGGTCTTTCAAGCTGTTGCAGTTGTCTTGTAAGGTACATCCCAAATGGGGTGTTGTATCCTTTAATGGGTCTAATAAGTCATGAGTAGAGAGGCACAATGGCATCCTTTGTTCTGGATGCGAACCCATTTGAGATTAGGTGGGCCACGTAGAAGGATATTCTAACCACCTCGGCATTATGGTAATCCAAGGAGAGATTGCTATCTACTTGGGTTTCCAGATCCCTTATTACCTTTTCTGTATGTAGGGGACTATGTGGTAGTCCACTGGTAATTAGTTTTATCCAAAGGGGATGACTGTGCACTTTCTGACATTCAGCTTGAGGCCATGATATTGACACCAGGTATCCGTCTCAATGCGACCCTTCTGGAGGGTGTCTGTATCAGCTGGGGAACCAATAATGGCCCATAGTTTGCAGTCATCTGCAAACCTTTTCAGCCAAAGTCCTCCTGTGCTTGCCTGTACCTCAGAGAAGTATATAGGGAACATGAGGGGTCCTAGGACTGAGCCCTGAGGGACGCCACTTATTACTGGTTTACAGTTGGGCCTAGGGTATGCAGCTCCCACTGTGTGAGTTCTGTCCATGAGCCACTTTGCAAACCATCTCATGATGTGGGGGTTAATGTTCAGGTGGATGGGTATGTCAATAATACCAGAATGGGGAATGGTGTTGAAAGCCCTTGAGAGATCAAGGTAGGCTGTGTGGACCTCCTTACCCTCATCTAATGCCTTGGTAACTGTCTCAAAGGAGTCCACCAGGTTTAGGAGGCATGGTCTGCCCTTAACAAAGCCAAACTGGGCGGGGTCAAAAGTTTGCAGGTACCCAATGTCTCTGTGAATGAGATCCATGATGATGTGCTCCATAGCCTTGCAGATCAGGCTAGTCAGGCTTATAGGGCAATAGGTCCTGTGGTCCGTTGTGGCGCCATCTTTGTGGAGTGGAATAACTGTTGCTGTGTGCCATTCAGGGGGCACAAAGCCTGATGCGAGGCTATCATTGAACATGGTGCGTAACTGGGGAGCCAGTTTGTTCTGAAGTGCATGTAAAACGCAGCCTGGGATGTTGTCCAGTCCCATGGATGCTGTGATATTGGCTTTTGAGAGTGCAGCTTTTACTGCGTAGTTCTGATTACAGGGACTCTGCAGACTTCCTATATAGATATGGACCCTTTAGGGGGCGAGATGGGGGAAAGGTAGCACTGAACCTATCTGCCAGGATGTTGGCAATATCAGTTGGTTCTGTATTGTTCATGCCGTTGTGCTGTAACTCAGAGGAGATCTAGATGTTGCCATTGAGATATTTGACATAGCTATAGAATGTGTTGTGGTTGTCCTTGGAATTAGTGGCATTTTTATTTTCATAGCTAGCTTTGGAGGATCTTATAAGGGATCTCAGCTTCTTACTGTGGCTGACCAGGGAGCTCCTCCACTCATGGGATTGTACTCTCTTTTTGCAACAGTTTCTTCCTTCTGTTGTACAGTTTGTTTATGGCAGGGGACCACCAGATTGGCTTCCTTTTTTGGAGGATAGCGTCTTGGTTCTGTTTGGGATAGTACAATCCATGTACTAGTGTAAGTGCTTATAGAGTGCATTTGTGTAGGATTCAGCAGTTGTAACTGTATTGTCCATCTGCATGGGTGTCATGAAGTTCACCACTTCTGTCTTAAAAAGCATGAAGTAGGCTTTGTAGAAATATTATACTGTGGTTTCCTTAATGGGGGGTGGGGGTGGGATGTGGATATCAAGGGTGTTTAGCTTATGTTCAGATCGGACCAACGAGGAGTTTCTTCAGGTGTGGAACACCGGTCACTCATGTTGGTAATGACTAGGTCTAGGATATTGTTGCCCCTGGTGGGGGTGTGGATAAGTTGATCCAGGGCATTAGAGTTTATGAATTCCAGAAAGCGTTGAGCTAATGAGTTGGTACACGAGTAGTTTTCCCAGTTAATGGTGGGGCAGTTGAAGTCGCCCATTAGTAGGGTGTTTGGTTGAACCCTAATAATTTCCAGTACATCAAGAAAAGAGGAGTGGGAATCTTGGGGCATGGTGGGGGATCTGTAGCAAGCTACAGTTTGGATTGTAGTTTAGCCCAGAGGTAGTTACACTTGGATAAGCTTGGATGCATTGTGCTAAGCAACTAGCCAGGAGGAGTGGATATCCTTAATGAATATGGACACACCTCTGCCTTGGGTGTTTCGGTCCAGGTTACATGGCCGAAAAGTATGGTATGAGTTATAACCTGGTAGTCCAGGGGTGTTCTCTGGAGCCTTGAACCAGGTCTCAGTCACTGCACAGATATCGATGTTCTCCATTACAAGGAGTGCCTCGAGTGAGTGCATTCTGAGATTTAGACTTCCAGCATTGAGTAGCATTACCCTCAGTTTGCGCTTGCCTGTTCCTGTTATGCTGGTGAATATGTTATTTGAATCTTGCCTAAAGAAGGCACTATAGGGGCAGCAAGAGCCTTAGCCAGTATCCAGAATCCCAGGGGTGACAGGTGGAGACCATCTGTGGCAAAGCATCGTGGTTTGTTGACCATGTCATCCCAAGCAGACAGATACTGGATCCCCTTAGAATGACACCAGAAGCTTAGCCAATTGTTGAAGTCCATCATTTTGTCCTCATACTGTGGTATCATTCTGGGCGATGGCAGAATGCTACTCAGGGCTAGGGTCATACCTGCCTGGGCTACAAGATCAGAGAGCTCTTCCATGTCTCTTTTCATGTAATCCAGGGAGGTACATCTCAGGTCATTCACACCAACATGGACAATGGCAGAGTCATATTTGTACTTATTGTGGAGTGACCTGAGTGCAATAGTTATGTGGTGGATCCTGGTACCCGACAGGCAGCTGACAGAATCCTTTTCCTGGTTTAGCCTGGTGAGTGGGACATCAGTGTGCCTGACTATAGAGTCACCTATGACTAGTGTGTTGGGTACATTGTTTTGCCTTACTGGCTGTGGTTGAGTGGCACACTGAGTCTGTGGGCTATGTGTCATTGGCGTTGTGTTGGGGGATGGAGGCTGCTTGCGTTTCCGCTTTGGAGGTCTCTGTTGCTTAGACAGATTATTATTGAGAGCCTCCGCGAATGTTTTTCTGTTACTATGTGTGGATTATGGTGGTGTAGATTTAGTGAGACTATGTGATGAGTGTGGTGTGGTGCAAATGTTTACCTTCTCCACATGACTGTCAAGTTTAGTCTTGGTTAGAGAGAGCTTTACCTCCAGTTTGGCTAGATAAGTGCATCTCTCACAGGTTGTAGTGTTGGGTGGCAGGTGGAGAGGACTGTCTGTTTACATGAGGCAATTTCTACATTGCCTCAAGATGCCCAGATCAGATAGACAGGAGAGAACACTGGGAGCTGACCCTTGGACATGCCTGAATATAAAACTATTTTCCCCTAGATAAGTGAGGAAAGTGAGTACAAGAGCTGTTTTACTATAAGCAAGTGAGAAAAGTACATACAAAAACTGATTATCTCTAGGTAATGAGGAAGATTGAGTGCTATAGTAATTAGTAGTTTACTTAGTGCTTACAAGTTCTGAACAAGTGATGAGCATGAATAAACAATCCAGATAGGATCTTGGATAACATAAACACACTGCCCCCCCAACAGTTACACAATCATATATCCATGTACACTACCGAGCCCCTGTAACCACAACTATGCAGGTACAAGCTGCACTCAGGCTGCATGGGACCTGTCCACATCCCAGGTTGTATCATACACATATGGTAAAACAAGTTGCTCTCCAAATACACATCATGTAAAACATAGCATCATGTCAGGTTGTGTACACACTGAATGGTGCACACCAACAGTTATCACAACCCACAAAGGGGGAGACACCACTGATAATGGGAAGTACTGCACTACTACCCTGCTGAGTCTATTCTGAAAGGCCATGAACCTTGATCAACTTATTTGATGTCAGCAGTACAGATATAGCTGACAATAAGGTTGATTTCACACTGCATATCATAACCTTGCCAGGTCATAGGACATCATCACCCATACTGTTCCACCTACACTCAGTATACTAGAAGTACATTCCTATGTCACAAGATTGTTTTGCAATGGGACTGCTGGCAGAACCAACACTACAGAAGGTGTCTGAATAATACATAGGTTCATGGGTTCATAGGTAGGTACTAGGCTATCGGCTCAAGGGCCTACGCAAGCCTAGCCAACAAGGTTCCCTGGCTTACGCCACCCAAGAAAGATATTTTCCTGTGCCACTGTCGAGCAGAGACACAGAAGTGATCCCCAGGGTGTAATTCCTATTGCCCATCCACTCATCAAGATTTTTCTTGAAGAGTGCTAATGAAGAACTTTGCTTGACATTGATGGGTAGCCTGTTCCAGAGTATGGGAAGTCTCTGGGATAGGAATCTATCCCTCCAGCATGTCCTGTTTATTGTGGTGACAAGGTTTAGGTCCCTAGAGCGTGTAGCTTGGAGGGATTGGGATTTCTTTAGGTGTAGCATGTCCAACAGCTCTGGGTTTGACATAGCTTTACATGTTAGGCAGAGATCGCCTCTGAGTAGGCGATATGCTACGGAGTAAAGCTGGAGTTTTTTGAGGCGGTCAGTGTAGGGCATTTGTTTGAGTCCAGTAATCCTCCTTGTGAGGTACCTCTGTGACCCCTCCAGCTGCTGCAGATGTCTTGTGAGGTACATTCCAAAAGGGGCGTCCTGCTACAGTAAGACAGGGTTAATTCATTGAACTCCTCCTCATTGTGGTCTATACCACACAGACTAACAGAAGGCATCTGCCTATTGAAGTATGCGAATGACTATGACCTAGGAGCAATAGCTGACTCAGAGTGTTCTGGACAACATACAGAAGGGGCTTTGTGGGTGAGGTGTGTGACATATGGCCACAATCTGTCAGCTACATATTGCATTGTCACTCCTATGTTAATAACCCTATACCCATGAACTACCATCTTGGCAGCTGTCGACATAATGGACACTGTGTGTAAAGGATGCAGCTGGGCAGTTATCTTTCCTGTGATAGTTACGTCACCACACCTGTCAGGTAGTCATATGTGCAACCCAAATCATGGCAGGGTGCCATCCATGAATATAGAGATCATTATCCAACCATACTCAACACTCAAGTGACCCATATCAGATCACATATTTCCTTTAAGGGGTATTGGCCATGTTCAGATGGCCTACACCAGCCTTCCCAATCCCCATCTCTACTATGTAGCATGATGCCTACCCTGAATAAAGCCATGTCCAACCCAGTGATGTTGGACATGCTACACATACACATCCTGATCTCAAACACATACTTCATGGACATCCACCTTCCTAGTACAAGGGTCACCAGATGTTGGACAGATGCTTGTCCCATACCCTTTACATACTCCTCCCATACTATGCATCCCTGTCCAGCAAAGCTGCACATTGCCCCCCTCTCAGACGTGGTGTGATGACTGCATGGTTAATTTTTCATTAACCCTGTGGATCAGTTATGTGGCACTGCTTCACCTGGCCCTAGAAACCCGCCTGTCAGTTACAGCTAAGTAACCTTTCATCCTAGATTCATACATGGCCCAGGGCATATAGACTACTAGTTGACTTTGACCGTACATGCTATAGTTGATATCCATCCCTGCAAATACCATCTGGCAAGCCAGTATCCCATGTGTATCACATGTGCAACACAGGTGATACATGGCAGGATGTTGAACTGCTGTACAGTGCTGTGTAGATGTATATGTCAAAACACATACATGTAAAACCTTCTGTGAGCAAGTCTGCAGGGTCACAGGTCATGTCCATTAAGGCAGTGTAAGGCTTTATATGTGACATATACACAGCATCAAGGTGGAATGCATTAATGTGGACACATCCAGGCATGCGTCGATAGGTAAGAACACCAGTACAGGCAAACAGACATGCCCACATCAAGACAGCATCCACATAGAGTATGAGCAATGTAATCAGGTGACACACACACATATATGGTGATAAAATCCAATCACCACTGAGTGTCAAATGTGTGTGACACAAACATGTCAGTGGTGTCAGTGTCATGTAGATTTGCAAAGGCAACTATTTAATTGTAATAAATGTGATACACATGTATGTTCAGCTGTAGCTCTGTACGTTTCTGTGAGTTACTGTGACCTGTCTCCATCATTATGTCTTCCAGGTATGCCGTGTGCAAGGCTACCACCTTATACCCGCTTGAAGGATGAGGTCCTCATCCCATACCTACATGACAATCATGATGTCCTGTTCAGCCATGTGCCACAGGATGCACAGCAGCGGGATGCCCTGTGGCAGGAACTTCGCAGGAGGGTTAATGATGTGGATGTCCACAGCTGCACATACCAGCAGGTGCACAGACACTGGACAGACCTCATTAGATGGGCAAAACAGTGTGCAAATGCAAATGACAGGGAACAAGGTGCAACAGGTTGTGGGCCACCAACCCAGCCCCCACTCACACATACCGAGGAGCTACTGGCCAACCTGGGGACACCTGCAAAACAACATCCACAAGCCTTAGCTAATATCGTGGAGGTGGGTGTCTCTCAACCACTGAGCCTGGAGTTGCCTGGTAAGTCACTACTGCACATATAACAACTATATTCCATATAGTTACATGTGTCACTGTACAATATGTAATGTAACATCATATGCAAGGCGTGTATACACACATACCACATATTATTGTATGCTACTCTGTGTATGCACACATGTGCATACTCCATAGTATAGTCTATTGTACTGGCATATGTGTTAACATGCACATTGCACCTTGTAGCTATCATACAGGCATGGATAATGATCATACTGCTGTGTCACTCCAATTTAGGTACCTCTGGCATTCCGCTGCGACAGCAGCACGTTGCAGGTGAGACTATTATTATTTTTCAGGCATGTTAATACACAGATCTATCTGCCATGTGGCCAGTTACCACATGTACACATAATGTATGGCCCTGTCACAATATACAGGTCGGACGTGCAATGCATCACAATGGCTACCCATGTGCAATACTTGCAAACTATGTGAAACACCAACATGAAACCTTACAAACTGTCATTGCCAGATGTGTGGACAACTGTGTATACAATGGTGGAGGTGCTGTTCACTGTAGGGACATGTACTACAGATCAGAACTACACATGTGGGGAATACAAACAGTACTACACAGTGAGCTGGAGTATGGCCAGCCCACAGGATTCACCAGTATGGATCATACCCCTGCTATGAATGTCACACAATGTGATTTGCTATCTAACATATCCATGAAATCTAGTGGGCTGGCTGCAACACTGCCTAACTATCCTGAAAAACATATCCCACATACCAAACATACCACCCTTTGTCTGCATAACCCTATTGTCAGTGGAGCATATGACATATATGAGTGTATGTCCTATGGGACAACACAGACATGTGAAATAGACACCTGTCACAACCATTTGGCCAACACATGTACACACATGGCCATGGAGGATGGCCAGAGACATGAAGCAACACATACAGTAGACTTGATGTGCTTGTGTGTACACCCTGTTGTACATTGGCTCCACATGGTCCAACTATGGCCTTTGTGTAATGGTTATATTGCAGATGTGGAACACTAGACATCCTACAGGCCTGTGCACATCTTGTGTAGGAGTGACATCAATCCACCACACAAGATGTGTTGAACATCTTGAGTGTGTCACGACATGACAGCCATCACCTGTACAGTATCAACATACATACACAGACAACCACATCATCCCACAGATACAGTGCATTCCCCTTGCTGGTGTCAGACATCACTGTCATCCTTGCTCCTCATGTGTGTGTGTGTGTGTGTGTGTGTGTGTGTGTGTGTGTGTGTGTGTGTGTGTGTAGTACACAGATGTCATGTGGGACATGGTGTACCGACGAGTTTGCCATGTCTGGCCATAGTTGGCAGGCAGCAGCAATATGGTTGCAGATGTGCAGGGGTGTCATCCGTATACCCTTCAGTGACCTGTGTCACACATTCCACATCATGGTTTAGTGTGTATACACCTCAGTGACGTGGGTCACATTCCACAGTATATATGTATTGTATCTGAACACAGTCATGGCTATGAACTGTGTCTGTAACTCACACTATATAGCAATAGAGACGCTTCATGATTCCCTGCAATGGCCATGCACATCAGCTAAATGTGCAGTATATCTGTAGGGCGGACAGACAACACTGCATTGGGACACCATTACCCCACTGTATATTTGACAGGACACCATTGTGTTAAACATGTATGCATGTCATTGCACTCGTCAGCAGATTATATGTCATACTACATGTGATTGTCAAGGTCATATGCCACACATCAGGCAGGTGTACTGTTAACCTGTGCTGGTCTACATGGTGTAATACAGGGATGTATTCTAACTACTACTATAATTGTGTAATTTGCATGCCTTCTGCTATGACACATGCATGCTGTTGTGTGCAACCCAGGGATGTATGATAACTACCACTATTATTGTCTGAGCTGCATGCCGTCTACTGTATCACATGCATGTTGCATGCCTTCTGTCATATCACATGCATGTTGGGTGCCATAGCATGTGTCTGTGTGTGTGTCTGTATGTGTGTGTGTCTATTGTATAGATTGTAATGTACAGTTCTTGTCTGCTCCTCACAGGTGATGTAGGTGCATTCCCCTCCTGCAGTCCATCTGATGTTAGTGTCCCCACAGACTCTAGCAGTGATGATGAACATATGATTGAGGCACAGGCAGGGTTGTCGGGGCTGAATCTGTGCCATTGGTTGCCATTCCACCTATATCCCCCTCATCCCCACACACAGTTCTCATGCCAACACATACCCCATCACCAGTGGCCATAGAGGAAGGACAGTTGGCATGTGGTAGCTTGGAACAGGAAAGTGTGGGGCCTATGGAAGGTGTGCCTGCACACCATGGTGTCAGCCAACTGACTGGTGATGCCCCAGACAGGCATGTGGCCAGTGCTGCCCATAGGAGGACCTCTGGCCAACATGCCCCTGCAAGACAGAGTGCAGCAGCTGGTGTCACCAGACGCATGTTTCAGGCTATAATGGAGGCATAGGCACGTGCTGAACAGCACAACAGAGAAGATCAGAGGCTTCAGAAGGCTGCTGTCCGTTCTTTAAACAACAACATCCAGGCAATGGTAAATGCTCAACAGCAGATTGCTGAAGCTTTGGATAGATGATTGGGTGACATGGTTGGAGTCCTTGATCGTGGCATGACAATCAGCGAGCGTGAGCTGTCTGTGCTGGAAAATCTGGTAGGAGTGAGATGTCTGGCACGTGGATATAGGCCTGCTACATCACCTGTTTCAGGTTTACATGAATGAGCTACCTCACATGCCTGCTCCCATAGTGGTGGTAGCAGAAGCAGTGCAGCTGGTGCTGAGCTGTCCACACCACGACACAGCAAGCCACATGCACGTGGCCCTGCATGGTCCCAAAAGGGACACGGTTCCAGTGGACATGTGCCATCAGACAGTACCCAATCTGCACCTCTGCCTGGTAGTGCCCATGCAAGCCCTGGCAGGCACAGGTCACATGGCCATGGCCAGACACTGTGAACTTTAAAACCTGGCCTGTACTGTCTGCAGCTGTCAATAATACCCATGCCAGAACTGTGTGCATACATACACGCACACACACAGGAAACATATGTAGGGCACCGCAACACACACATGCATAACATCCACACACACCAAATTAAATCAAAGGCCCTAACCCACACACATGATGTCATCAAATGGTGCAGCCTAGGCCTCTGGCAAGCATTATCACCCTGTGCATATGATGATGCCTGTGCCGCATCCCTGTCATCCACACCATCGGTGTAGGGACATGCTCATATGGTCTGATGCACAGGGTGAACAGACTAGGAAGATAAGTGTAGATTACAATTGTTGTATACTGTTGACAGGCAGCAGACATGCCATGTAGTACAGGTTTACAATGCATTTTGTACTGTTAACAGTATGTGTCTTGTGTAACAACAGTAACTGCATGTTGGGCATGATGTTCTGCTTTCCTCCTTCAGGTCTAATTTCATGTGCCGGTGGATGTCAGTGTTTGCAGTTAGTGTCCCATATGTAAATGTGGACTACTCACAGGTATGTATGAAAATACCAGCATGCACCTTGTAGCTTCCACATTACAGTTAGAAAGTCCCACGTTCCAAACACATCTACAGATATACTGATCCAAGAGCATGATAGCTGTGTATTAAGCTACTGGGGCTACAGATGTGACATCCATACTGGGTGACATCAGAGGTACAGTTACATGGAGTGGGGAGGTAAGAGAGCTGTCTAGCTGATGACAAGGGAAGAAGTCAGTGGGAAGTGTGATGCCTCATTGGGAAGCAGTAATACACTTTCCCATGACAGGATGCGAACACACAACTCTACCCACACACTCAAGTATCCACACACATGTATTCAGAGACACAGCAACACACCCAGTCACTCATGGATTCACCAACACAGTAACACACACACACACACACACACACACACACACACACACACACACACACACACACACACACACACACACACACACACACACACACACACACTTGCTAGTGTTGAGGTGAGGACCCCTGCCTATGTGCAAATCATCATTACAGTACTGTGCACTTACATGACATGCCACAGAGATTACACATGTACAGGTAGTCAGTATGGCCTAAGATTGGGAACATCAACACGGATAGTATATTGCATTGCCTGGATGGGGAGAGGGGTCTTATAAGTTCATTATGGCAACATACATCCTCACTCCAGGGACCAGACAGCCATACATACACACACACACACACACACACACACACACACACACACACACACACACACACACACACACACACACACACACTGTGGCATTCACTATTGAATACACCTATGTCACGTACATGCAGATACCTCACGTGTGAGATACACACCCTGCCTATGTCCTGCTTTCTACATTGCAGTCTGTACAGATGTCTACAACAGTGTACAGGAGAGTGAGTAACAAATGAGATGTATTCCCCACCATACATGACATATATGGACAAACACGCAACCACACATGCCAGTACTGTGAATCAAACACCTGCCTATCTCATGATATGTGTGACAGACTTACAGCAGTATTGCATGTGTTACAAAGTGTACTGATGCTTCCTTTGGGAACTGTGCTGATATATGCACATGGGAGGTCTTAGCTGTCACAGGTGTGAAGTGATTTACCTTCGGTGTCACCCTGACCACTGTCTATGTTGTGTGTGTTCCCCTTCAATTAACAAAACCATAGCTTAGTGGTTACACAAGTTATTGTAGGACCATTTGTGACACCTGTGAGCTATCCTCAGCAAACATCCATCTGCAAAAATGCCCTACCACTTAGTTATATCCACACATCTTGGGGTTGGGTGAGTGGCCTAATGGTTAAGGTGCCTGCCTTGCAAGCACAAGGTGCAGGGTTTGAGTCTCACAAGGGATAACTGGCTAGGCTTAAAATGGCTTGCAATGGCAGTTAGCTTAGTACCAATCTATGAACCTATGAACCTATAAGACACATGTCACCTGCATACATCGGCAACTGCACACACATGGTACCTGAATGCACACCAGTACATGTACATGTGTGTAAGTCCTACATTCCTGTCATTTGGGCATGTTTATAAGCATTGCAATTGGTGGACATGTGTAATGACATACATGACACATGGACTGTTGTATGATATGATAGGTGTAATGGGTGACCAGTACAGAGGGAATGTTACCTCAGTCAACATTGATATCACACCTTATGTGCTGTTAGCATTCAGCAGCCATGGACCTACATTCCATGTGCATGTGTGTAATGGCTATAGCCACCTGTCTGCACAAAGGACAATAGCTATGCTATTTACATATATGTTGTATGTGTGTGGCATGTACATATCTAGGGCAGGTACATATATGTCATATCCAAACAGTCAGCTATTAATGCTGTAAATAACCGAGGGCCCTGGTATGTGTACAGCTGGCCTGGTTACAAATAGTGGTATCATTGCATTGCATAACACATGATGCAACTGCGTCAGTACATGGGTACTCTGCACAGTTGATGTAGAGCTAGGTACAGTCCATGTGTCAAGGGTCACATGGTGTTGTACTATTTTATGTCCTACCACATGTATGGATGTGTGTTGGTGGTCTGAGGGCATGGTGGTGTCCGAGGGTTACATCCTAGAATGCAGCTTTTGACACTGTGTCCTGAACCTGACTCATCTGTGATGCCTTTTGTGGGAGTACTGGTCAGTACATGTGAGTGGTCTTTATGTATGTGGGGACACCACTACCTGGAGCAGTCCATACCTGTGTTATGCCCCACATGTCTGGTTCTGAGCTATATGGTAGTAGTGCTATTGTGCACTACAGAGCCTTCAGCCAGGTGTTCCTCACTGTACAGATGTCAGTATTCCCAATTGTTGGATCTACAGTGAGCAACTGTGATTATGAATGCTACACATCTAGCACTAGTTAGTATAAGCATACAATGCAGTTGTCCTCTAGGTGTCAGGGTGTTATCCTGTGTTTAGGACATTTGCCTTGGAATGGCACTATATGGGCAAATGTGACCTAGGTATTATCCCCACTCCCTTGAATCATGGATGCATGTGATATGTGACAAAGGCCTGTCTACTTTTAGTCATGTCATCCCAGAATGACAAACACTGGACAACCTCATAATTACAGCATGACATTGGCTCATTGTGTTGGTCAAGCAGTTGCCACTACTAGCAACACATCACTGCGAGTGGTAGTATTATGCTTGGTATAGAATGGTACATCTAAGGTGACGGACAACAGCAGATGTTGTATATAACACCCGTGTCAGATATATGTAGTGCAGAGTTCCTGCTAACAATGACAACTACTAACACCGGAGACCATTACAATGTATTCTTTACATCTAACTGTAATAGCATGGAAGTGCTGTGACCCTGTAATCTTGGTAGCACGTTCTGTAACTGTGTAATGCTGTAGTGTGATAAAGTAGTTAGGTTGGTGTTCTAATCCCAGACTTGCCAACTGTGTGTGTGTGTGTGTGTGTGTGTGTGTGTGTGTGTGTGTGTGTGTGTGTGTGTGTGTGTGTGTGTGTGTCTGCCTCCATGAGACAAGTACAGTGCTTTGTAGAGTATGCACTCTCTGTATAAATCACATGACCACCTTTGTCAATCCTGCTGTTCTCACCCACCTAGGAATGCAGCTGTAGGACTGCTATAACCCAGTATTCACCGTAGTGTGTGCCCTAAAAGCATATTGCTGCAGTGTGATATGGTAGGTAGGGGTTCGAATACAGGACATGGCAAGTGAGTGTGTTTGGCTGTCAGAGCCTGTGTAGAGGTGGCTGTGAGTGTCTGACCACTGGACATGTTGGGAAGCGGATTTTGTAGTTTCCTATATGGTGTCTGTCTTATGACACATTGGCCACCTCACGAGGATTACAGCTGTCAGTCAGCCACGGGACTGTGTTGGCAAGCCATACCCCTACATCTGGCAAAAGGCCTGGTGAACAAAGTATGCAACCATACTAGTACCCGGTATATGTCCTACACCCATGTGCCATACACAAACACACTTGCCTAGGATATCCTACTATGTTGCTAATGCCATGCACATTGATGACAGATAGTAGGCATGGTGTGAATGCAGTGGGCTGCAGAGGACATGGCACCCTGTACAATGGTACAATAGGCACATATTTGCGGACAATGCGCCTTCACTATGTCCCCCACTGGATGCCGGCAACATATGTGGTGCCATCAAATGTGATCCACAGAGGCCATACAATGCTGTACACATGTGCCCTGTATGGACCAATGCCACTGACACCAGGGAATACCTGTATCATGCTATCAATGCAGGTGCAGGGTCGACCTGCTGACTATAAGCAGGTTTCACCACACCAGGCCAGTATTGGCATATCGGGGGATAACTCCAGTATAACCCTCTTTGGCATACCAACAGATGTAAAACACTTTCACATGCCGTAGACCATAGAACCTCCAGATAGCCCCTGTGGTGCATGTAGTCCTGTGTATTACTGCAGTGTGGCAAACTAAGTAGTTAGGTTGTGCATTTGTGGCCCTGACAAAGAGTGTCAGTGTGAGTCCATTAGAGATTGTGGTTGTGGTGACAATGGTATCCGTTCACATGGACAGCCATGTGTGCTACACCTAATGTATGTCTACTATATCTCTGTTGCAGATGTCTCTCACCTACACACATATATGTTCTTACAGCACAGCAACATGTTGGCTTTGTGGCACATGTAGTAACTTCATACACATATAATAGTAATGACTAGTCAGTCAGGGGTTTGACCCCTGTACTGTTAGGCGTGTGGCAGACGATGCTTAGCCCTTCTCTGGTGTACTTTGCCTGTCCCTCACACGCTCTCTGGTGGATGTGGAGGTGTACACCTGCTCAGCAGCAGCATGTGTATTGTAAGTGATGGACATGATCAGGTGATGGCCTCTGCACCTATTGCAGTCCTCGTCTAGCTGATTGCATGTGGAACAGCTGTGATGGTGTTTCCATAGCCATTTGCATGATAAACACAGTACACTATCTAGGAAAATCATGTTGGTATTTGGCCATGACAGTCGCTGTGCATGGTACCTGGATGTGGTGTTCTGAAACAGCATCACAGATGATATCTGGATGTACCTCAAACAACATACACAGTAGGAAATAGCCTAAAGACAGGAGGGTGATGTGCCACACATGACTACAGCATGTAAGTGTAGCTATGCTGCATTGAGACTACTGCCTGTTTAACATGTTCTGTGTGGTAATGGCTATTCTGCATGTTTTAATACAGACATGACAGTACTCTGTTCATGAGGGACCCCCATCTGTAGGGCCATCTGTGAACTGGTCAGTGTGTGGAACAATTTGTTTCCTGTGTTACACACTGAACACACATCTGTGCACAGCAGGAGCATAGTGTGAGGATTGCCGACAGTACATGATGATAGGGATGTGTTACTGCCGTCGCATCCCTGACTGGACATACGTCACATGAAACAGTGGTATGACAGACACTGTCTGGGGTTCCCAGTGACAAGCCAATAATGGGCAACTGTTCATAGCTGCGGTCACAAGTCTACTACATATTGTACAGATGTCATGCAGTATATATGCATATGTTGTGCTCCCTCTGCAAATGTATACCATCTGTTGTGTTGGGTTGATGGTGATATCTATGCATACTGTTGTAGGTAATACTGAATACTGTTGTCTATCACTAAGACATATGTGGGTTTAAACTGCAACACCATAGGCTGTATGGGTTGGGAGGTCCCAGCAGAACCTCCTGTCCCACTTCAGCTGACTTTGGCACTGGGCACCAGCACATCTGGGGCCCAATCTTGGACCTCAACCCCTGTTGGCTCTGCACCACCTTCTGGTGGTACCACCACTGAGGATGGGGCATGTCCCCCTGGGAGCAGGACCAGGCAGAAACATGTCTGCTGTCATGCGGTCCTGGATGTGTTGTGTTGGGGGCTCACTAAGGGGTTCTGAAGCCAGATATGCAAGCTCAAGGGTGGAGTGTCACATTTACAGGGTGATGCTGCCCCTCCTGGACAGCCCCCAGCACTGCCTCCTTTGCAGCTGTTTAGGTGCAGTGGCGGCTGCCCATGGCTGGGGACCTCCGTCCCACTGTTCCCATCGGCTTGTGAATGCCGAACAGCCATCCCTGTCCAAGGTGTATCCCCCCACATGTTTCATATACTGACCCTGTATGCTGTCTTGTCTGTGATCCTACCCTACCTATCCTCCACGGCCATACCTACTTACCTTCTCCCACATCTGACCCTCACCCTATGGAAACATAAGGCCAATCGGCTCCTAGGACAACATCTGCCCTATACATAGCTATCCATTTCACACACGTGCCCACTGGACACATGTAACCCTTGTAATATGCATCACAACATATTCCTGTTATCCTCACTCCTGTCCCTCAGGCACATGATCCTGGTATGCATATCACTCCTAAATGGACCATGTACATGTGATGAGGATTACCCCATTGTACACACAACACTACCAGTCCCTCTATGGTTACCCCATTTACCTTTATCATGATGATGATGTTGCACACAGCACCTTGAAAGAGTACTGTTCACATATAATGATTGGACAGTTACTGTTGTGTTAATGTACATTGCATGCACAGAGTGATGTATACGGCCAATGTACAACTGTTTGTGTGTATGAATGACACATGTCTGCCTGAGGGAGTCTTGAGATTACATAGGACAACACTACTACATAATACAGGCATCGCTGGTGTTTCCCTTTTCATTCATTTGTAATGCTTTGTTGCCACATGGTATGTTCCTGATATATCTCTATATATGTATGTACCTATATGCTGGACATAAACACTCACATATAAATCTACATGATGGGATACATTCCTATACTGTTGAATGACTGCACTGTATGATATGTTTGTGGTACTGTCCGTTGTCTGTATATCTGCCATGGCGTATTGGTAAATCACATTAGCTGTGTGCAGGGTCCTGGTTCCGAGCCTTGCAGAGGCCATTTATTTTGTTGCAGGGCAGAACAAGACCATTGGATATGGAGGGAGTAAGGCACATTAAAGCAGTTGTGAGTGGGTGTGCATGCATTTGCATGGTGTTAAGTAATGCTAACCTTTGGTTATAGCTTCTTACACTCGGTTAGCCTCTACATTGCTTTACCAGTGCAATGCTCGTATACTGGTAGCCAAACAGGCTTACACCCGCTCGCTCCTCCACTTGCAAATGCACTGACATTGGTGCTTGCATCTGACACTCATACCCCTGGGTGGGAGCGAGGACCACAGTATTACCTTGTGATGTCTATTACATCGGATTACATGCCTACAGTATCGGGAATGGCTGCCCATTAGGCGACGGCATGTGATTCGACTGTACAGAATCGGCAGCCTGTCCAGTGATTTATTCATATTATTTGTGTGTTCCTCTTACAATCTGCACCCATCTGGCTGACACATGGGAACTGAGACTCTTCAATACAAACAAGTAATTGGGTTTTGGGACCCACATCCATTGGCCAGTCATGCTACCACATACCTATTATAGGGTTGCCACCTTTTCAATTGCCCAGTGTGGGACGTTTATGTAGAAATGTCAGATTTTGCAGGGCAAAGCATACCCACAGCCAGTACAAAGGAAAGAACTTCACTATTTTGCCTAAATAAATGCTTATTCTTGTAGCATTATAGTTGCTTATTCTGTTTCTTATAACATTTAGGTGTTTCAGATACAAAATAATTGTTTTATGCAACTACTACAGACAATATAGGAAAATCTTTGTCCTAAAATCTCAGGGCATTTGCCATATTTTCAATTATTTTGCGGAACACAACTGCCCAAAGGGAACTGTCCCTCGCAAAGGTGGACAGGTGGTAACCCTAACCTATTATTCTATCATCTTTCTAAGGTAGTCAGTGGAATATGCGCTTTCTGTCACTATCAGACCTCTCATACGAATGGGGAAAAATGAACACTGAATCAGGGACACTGCATAACAACATCAGGGACACATTTAGAAATTTGGTGCTATTAACCTGACACATTGACAGACCCAGAGCATATGAATTCCTACACATTGTCTGAGGTACATGCTGTTTATGACTCTTAAATGTTGTCATTATTCATTACGTGTATTCCACCACCTTTCCTCCTAATATCACTAGTTCTAGGAGGGTTTAGGTGGGACAGAGTTAGATTCTGAGTCGTAATCAGGGACGTCCCTGGTAATTGGGGACAGTTCAATGGTATGGTCCCTATGTGTTCTCCCAATGGTTTACGGACTATCCAGTGGATGTGCTCTTAGGGGTTGGGAGTTATGGGCCTCTGCCATGCCCACATCAGAATATTACTTACATCCATAGGGCAGTCCTAATACAGCTCTGCCAGCCAACACCTGCATGCCTATGCCCATAATCGCATACCCATAGTTCCCCTACCTGCTACTGCTCTACAGCACACATCCTTACTGTGGGCGCAGGTGGAGTATAAACACACTACTACATACTGCCCATTCTCCCCATGTCGGGGCATATGTCGTATGTTTTGTCAACCGATGTGTTATCAGGCTTGCACAACCTACTGGTCTGTGTACATCTACAGCCTGGTTGGAGAAATCATTACCAGGACTGGCTCCGATCATTAATTTTTGGTGCCCCACAAGGGACATCAATGTCTATGTTTCAAGTGTAGAACTTGCAGATCTCTTCCACTGGTTGTATCCTGCCAGTGGTCTGGGAAGCAGTGG